>NW_017300337.1:18979-48067 GCF_001594075.2 Trachymyrmex cornetzi
ATATTTTTTATTTTGAATAAACTGTATCAGTTATGTCACTGATCTATAAATCGATCGGTAAAAGTGACGGTGAGTAATTAAATTATAGTATATTTATAATGAAGTATAGCATGTGTGGGATATGAGATATACCCATATATGATTCATGTTGATTTTCCACCTGGTTCGCGAAGGGTTAATATTATTAAGTATTAATTATAGACTGTAGTTATAAAAAAGCTGAAACGTTATACTTAGAAATTATGTGTATTCGTATACAAATAAGTAAAAAATCATTAAAATATTTTGTATTTACTATTTGAAACGTTTATTTAGAATACATATTTCTTACTTTATATTTTAAGTAAGTTTTCGAAATATATTTTTTATTTAAAATAAGAAATAGTCTTCGAAAATTTATTTAAAATAAAAAACAAGTTATTTTTATATTTTAAATAAAAGTTATTCTATATTTTAAATAAATAAATGCATTTTCGGGTCCTATTTCTTATTTTATATTTTAAATAAGTTCTTGTGATCTATTTCTTATTTAATATTTTAAATAAGTTCTTGGAGAACTTATTTTATATTTTTTATTTCAAATAAGTGGCATCTGTGAGTTTTTAAATTTATTATATATTTTTTATTTTAAGTAAGTTGTATCAGTTATTTTACCAAGCTCTGTGCAGTAATGAACGATTTCACAATAAATCAAAGTTTCGATTTTTCTTAATACATGTTCGATTTTATGCAAAAATGGCTTAATCCGAATTTTAAATGTGGTACTGTATGCTTTTTTGATCGCTGAACACGATGCAATAATTTATTTAACCCTACGATATACGTCTTAAGAAATATATCTCGATTAATTGTGAAAAAATGATCAAATTTCGAGTTCAAAATCGATTTTAGCAAGGTTCTAAGCGTTCAAATGGGTCGTTACTGTCCTCAAATTGTAGGTCTGTTCACCTAGAACAAGATCCAATTAGAATTTTCCTACAGGACCTTTAAAATTTGCATTTATTATTATAAAACTTTTTTAAGAATAGAAAAGTCTTTTTTACAATCCATAACAAATCAAACTAACCAAGACTCCTTATAAACCAAAGAATTGGAAAGAATACGGGCGTTAGGAGTCAAGCGCAGAAGACGTCGTGCAAATAATACACTTACGAAGCTTGAAACTTCTTTATTCAACAAACGCACTTACATGTTTCGGCTCATTTTTGAGTCTTCCTCAGAGCAAACACAAACTAACATATATAAAAGTTATTCTGTCATGGTGAGCTCCCTACATCGAGAATTTAAATGCCAAAATTAAACAAATAGAAAGAAAAGGAAAATGAAAAAGAAGGGAAATATTAAAAATGTCGAATTAAAGAATATAGAAACTAATTTATCAAAAAACTTTAAGAATATAATTAATTATCCCGAAAATAAGGACGCTCACCACGAAAATAATTACAAAGTAATTATTTTCGGGATAATTAATTATATTCTTAAAGTTTTTTGATAAATTAGTTTCTATATTCTTTAATGCGACATTTTTAATATTTCCCTTCTTTTCATTTTCCTTTTCTTTCTTTTTGTTTAATTCTGGCATTTAAATTTTCTATGTAGGGGAGCTCATCATGACAGGATAACTTTTACTTTATATATGTTAGTTTGTGTTTGCTCTGAGGAAGGCTCAAAAATGAGTCGAAACATGTAAGCGCGTTTGTTGAACAAAGAAGTTTCAAGCTTGATAAGTGTATTATTTGCGCGACGTCTTCTGCACTCTTGACTCCTAACGCCCGTATTCTTTTTAATTCATTTTTACAAGTTCTAAAGTATATCGCTTTGTGGTTTTGACATTCTCAAATCAAATGTCTCAATTTGACAATAAAAAACTCTTTATTAGAACAATTTAAGGGGAGTAACGATCCATTTGAATGCTGGGAACCTTGCTAAAATCGACCTTTAACTCGAAATTTGATCATTTTTTCACATTAATCGGGCTGTATTTCTTAAAGGGATGCTGGAGTAACGGTCGAACTTAATCAAGGTCGATAGTACAGACTTTTTTAAATTCCAAATTACGTACGGGATTCGGAAGTAGACGCATTTACGTGTGCTGTGACCAATTATTTAACTTTAATTTGTTTATAACTTTTTTTTGAAGAGTGGACAAAAGAAAATTAGAAGTGGACAAACCCGTACGCATGGTGGACAGTCGAATCACGTATGTAATTCGGAAGTAGACGCATTCACGAGTGCTGTGATTAATTGTTTAACGTTAATTTACTTATAACTTTTTTTTGATAGGTGAACGAAGGAAAATTAGGGATGGACAAACGTGAATGCGTGGTGGACAATCGAATCCCGTATGTAATTTGAAAGAAAGTTCACATGGGGGTGCTACAAATTTATATTTGTCCATAATTTTTTTTTCAATAGTGGACAAACAATTTTTTTTTGGACAAATGTGAACAAATGGTGGACAATTGAATGCGATGTTAATTTTGTCAAAATTCGCATTTAGGGGTGCCAGCTTCACAGAGCTCTACGTGATGTATCCATAGTAACCACTTGCGGAGTACAATGCGCAGTCGTGTATTTATAATGCTTTGCTATGCACCACACATAAGAAGGTTAGATTAGATTTTACTAGAAAAATAGAAGAAAAAATAAAAAATTTAACAAAAATAAGGTTACATAACTTTCTGGATCACATTAATTTGATAAAGGATGTTAAAAATTAAATAGCATATTATATATATTGCAAAAATAGCAATTTTTCCAAAAAAATCAATTTCTCAGGAAAAAACGGGAATTTTTTCGGTTTTTTTCCAGCAACTTGAAAAGTGATTTTTTTTTAAACTATAGCGCAGGACATAAATGACCTGAAGGTGTGCATTAAGAGTTAATATTATAAAAGCAAAGACTTAAAAACAATGATTAACATTTTTCACAAGTTTTTTTATACTACACGGAGAAAATTTTATATTAAGTTTTAATACACAATTTTAAATTACACTTACTTATGTCTTGTATTTTCGATGGACTCTCACAACATGATTCCGACTTAACTTTTACTATGGTAATACTAATTTTTATCACATAAATAAAGTAATTATTTTGTTAAACCATATTCTAAAATGAAAACAGTTAATTTTTATTATGGTACGCAAACAAAATTTGCTAGGTATATTTGATTTTGTAATAAAAAATTTTTACTATGAAAAAGTGTAAAAATTACGTTATATTATTGTTTTTAAAAAAATAACTATAGCATTTAAACTTATAATTTACATAAAAACCGCAGCTACTATCACATTATAGTAATTTTAAATATAAAATTTTCTCTATGTATTAATTTGTACTTTTATAAATATTCAAGATTGCTTTCAATACATATTATATTTTCTAAGAACCAAAAAAAACTTCAATTTTTTGACCATCACAGTAGAATGATCCCTTAACATTCGATGAACAACAAAGATAAAACGATATACGACGGTGCTTGAGTGATATTTCTGTGTACATATCCTAATATTATTAAAAAAAGGAAAATCTATCATACTATCTTATTTTAACTTAAAGGTGGTTTTTTGATAAAGTGCCGAAAATTTGGGTTGCCTCATCAAAACCCCCACCCGAAATTAATATCTGCAAAATTTGGATAAAATATTAAAGCTACGTATATATATCTTAAGAGGGTATTCTAGTCTACCGGGACAAAAAAATCGATTTTTTTTTACATATTTCGCAAGTATTTGGCATAGAAAATATGTCTACAAAAAGAATTCTCGCAAAATTAACAAAGTTATAGCATCTGATAGGGATCGGTCTCTGACTCGTTTGCCACGCGGCGCACAATAAAGCAATTGTTAATCGACATTTTTATTTCGGCTAAGGTCGAAAAATTGTTATTCTTTTAAGGTCGTGTACATTTGGAGCGGGGTCTTTTTAAAGTGGGATCTGTCTAACGATCAAATTCTTTTTGTGAAGGAGCATTTGTTTTCTCGGCTTAGTGTAGCTTTGAACGTTGAGGCGAGCGGACGCAAATTGTTTATTTACATGCAAAATATAAAAAAAGGATGAAAAAGGTGAAAAAAATCGAGTTCGTATATATACCAATTTTAAAAGTTATGAGTGTAATGGAAATGGTTATTGGACAGCAAGCGGAGCTGTACGCAAACTCCAGGAACGAAGCTCGTGTCACTCGCTCGGAGCGGCGCTCTACTGACTTCGCTAGAGAAGAGAAAGTAAGTCGTAGGAAAGAAAGAAGACTTCTTTTGTAACATTTTTACGAGGAAGAGGAAAGTTTCTTCTATGGAGTAGCTGATTGATCGTAAGTAAAATTGTCTCTATATAAACTTTATATAACCAATATAAAAAACTTTAAACGCGTTTTTCTCGAAACCACGTTTTTCAAATTGGCTGCCTTGATATCTCGAAAACCAGTTGACCAATCGAGTCGAGCATGTATGTACACACATCTTCAGCACATATATAACTATAGTCTCTACCACGATCAAGTCGAAATATATTTTTTTGTAATTTTTGCAACCATTTTGATGAAAAAAATGGCAAAAACCGAAATTTAATTTTTGACATGACGTTATTTTTTTAATTTTCAGTATTTTTTTCATTCTGGTACCTGTTATAGCCAAACTACTAATTAAGAATTTCTTTGGTTTTTTGTTTCAGATGAGCAGAAGAGCTGAAATCGTGGCAGCCACAACTTATTTTTTATTCATCACTTTGTTTAATGTTTTATACAGCGCATACTGATAATTATTTTTTAATAAAAAATATAATAAGAAAATATACAGGACTCTTAAAATTCAAAATACAAAAAACGAAGAATAAGGCCTTCAAGAGTCAAAGTGTGAAGAAGTTCAATAGATCATATCATTATTTACATGTATTTAAAATTGAAAATAATCAATAATGAAACAAAGATTATAAAAGTAATTTAAACATATATATATTAAACTTCTATCTATTGAACTTCTTCACAATTTGACTCTTGAAGGCCTTATTCTTCATTTTTTGTATTTTTAATAAAAAAATTCTGAAACTTCAAACACGTATAAATATGCAGGAAAAAACCCTGTCTCAAAAAGCTTTATATTATATTTTTTTTTAATTCGCAAAAATAGCATAAAAATTCGGTTTCTAGACTAGAATACCCCCTTAATGGAATAGTGTGGAATATACGACAGTAAATCAAGAGCTGTTCATCGAACGAAAACAAGATGAGATTATGTTTACTTTTTCAGATTAAATTTATATGCAAGGATACACGTAAATAAATAAAACTTTCCAGAATAGCCGTTGACCTATTACTTTTTCGTGACCATTAAAATCATAATTTTTAAACTATTATGATCTCGTTTTTGAGAAAAGTAAAATCTTCTACAGGAAGATTTGTGTGCAGTTAGTCAAAGAAATGTCTATATGAGCCTTATCTGTCACGAAGTTATAGAAGTTACATTTTCAACATTTTTTTCTCTCTTATTTCATCGTTAATCTACCGTAGAATTTTGCACACGGTAATTTCGGTACTTCAACTTCATTATATAAAAAATTAAATATTTCTATGATAACTCAATTTACTAAAGAACCACCTTAATCAATAAATGCATTATAATTCTATTTTTTGATAAAATTTTTAATGTTCTTAAGAATAGAAAGAAATTTTCGATAATTATTTTTTTACATACAAATATATTTTGTACATTGATAAGGGATTTTGTTTAAAGATTAAAAGTGTGGTAGAAATTTTATTTTATTATATGTCAATCTAATTATGTGTTGTAATCTTTCAAGATTATTTTTAATATTATCATTTTATTAATATTATGTTTTCAATACTTGTAATCCTGTTATTATTAAAAAGTTTCATTCTCGTCAATATATATACATATATATATATATATATATATATATACACATATATATATATACTGTATATATGCGGCATTCTTCGTGAAACGGACCCTCCTCCCTGTCCAGAACAGTTTTAAAAAAATTAGGTCTGCGACAGCTCAAATTAAAGCTTGTAATATATACTTTCAAAAGTCGTCTGGCTTTTTTCTGAATTTAAAATGGCGTATTCAACATGGCGGCCGATTTCACAATAGTTTTAGCAAAATTCAACTAATTCGCTAATTATCTACTCAGGAATACATTACGATGGAAAATAATCCGATCTGAAGTTATCACGTTTGAGTTGACTAACCACCAGGTAAACGTAGATTTGACCTTGATCCTCTTTTCAAGGTCAAATGGGGAAATTTTTGTTTTTTTAACGTAATCTCTATTTTTATTCCGAGAAATAAGATAAGCAAAAAATTTTACGTTCAAAACTGTAGTTTGATCATTGGTCTTAGCAACTTAGAAGACAACCCAAGGTTAAATCTTATTTTACGTTCGTAATTCGATTAGGAAACGGGGTGCATCTTGTGATTAAAGGCGCCAGCGGCAAAAAACTTTTCATGAATCAATTCTCACGTATTTTTGCCTCCTGAAAATGAATATTACCACAAAATTTGACGGTCGGACATTTTGGCCGCCATTTTGAAAAATCTACCAAAAATCTCTTTTTTAATGAAAATCTCTGTAAATATTAATTTTTGAAAATAAAGTCTGAAACAAAAAATAAAGCTCTTTATATCTATTCTCTACAAACAAAGTTACGTAATATACGTAATTTTCATAATACGAACGGTATACGAGTAATTTTACTTTGCAATCGCGTATACATGGAATCAGGCTGTATACTCGTATGTTCTGAGACAAGGGACCCCGCACGTTTCTTATGGATTTTGGTTTTCGGTCAAATCTTCTCATATTTTGGGAAATTGTTCCAGGTATGATTAAAAGTATCAATGGGCGTGACCTCCTAAAATTAACACTTTTATTGGAAAATTCGATGGGGGCGGAGCTTTCATCTAGCGCCAGCGGTCAGAACTATTGCGAGTAGGTAACCTAACCAACAAGTTCTGATACTATACGGTTGTTACACGTAAATACAAGCTGTAGTAAATAAATAAAAATGAAAATATCTACAGGGTGGGGAAAAAGTATGGAAGCAAACAATTATTTCCGAAACTATTCATTTTTCGACAAAATGTCTTAGACATAATTTTTATGGTATGAAAAGATGTATTATGTGGCATAGACGGCATGACCTTGAAATGACCCTTACGAGCTGCATACAAATAACGTAATTGTTTCTTACATACAAATAACAATTGTTTCTTAACTGGGAGTGTTTTTAAGGGAATGGGGCTCATATGCAGTGTTTTGTAAACGTTTCGACATCAGCTACACGAATCTGTAACAAAAACTGACGAGTTCCATTTGAAATTTTTTACGTTATTTGTATGCAGCTCGTAAGGGTCATTTCAAGGTCATGCCGTCTATGCCACATAATACATCTTTTCATACCATAAAAAAGAAATTGTGTTTTTAGTTTTTACTAGTTCGACACCTACTATAGTAAAACTAACGAGATTTGTCCTCTTGAAGAAAATGAAAAAATCTAACAGTGTTATTCTTACGAGCTTGACTGGTGCAACCAAAGACACAACAAAAAATTTTCTTTTATTTGTTTGCGGTGAAAATTCCATGATTTTTTAACTAATTTGTACTAAAATTTAGCTGATTGCCATATAAATACAAACAAAGTTACCTACCCGTACTAATTCCGATATCTCCCGCCAGGTAGCGTAACAATATATCGAATTTCTCAATATAATAATAATAGAAATTATTCAAATTTGAACAGTTATATCTCGAAAAGTGTTAATTTTAGGATGTCGCGCCCATTGACACTCTTACCATATTATAAAAATTACGTATATAACTTTGTTTGTAGAGAGTACAAAGAGCTTTATTTTTTGTTTCAGACTTTATTTTCAAAAATTAATATTTACAGAGATTTTCATTAAAAAAGTTTTTTGGTAGATTTTTCAAAATGACGATCAAAATATGTCCGACCTTCAAATTTTGTGGTGATATTCGTGATACGTGAAGCCACATATACACCTAGCGAACGAACACCGAACGAACGGCGAACGCGAATATTCATTGGTTGCGTTCAGCAGATGTATACGTCAAAGCGAATGAGAATCGAACATTCGATTCGCGTTCGACTCGGTTCCCTCAGGAAGCGGTACATCAAAGACTATTCGTGCGCGATTCGTGCGCGGTGTAAACGTGCAAATCACGTGTTCATTATTTGGCTGTCGCCTGAATCACCATAACCTTTTCTGTGCTTTTCTGTGTATTAACATTCTGTACAGATAACAAAGTTGAAAACTCTCTTTAAATAAAGTTTATCATATTGGCTTTTTCGAAAAAGATATCTGTTATAAAATAAAAATATTAATTGTCGCAAGCAATAATGTTATAGCGAACAATGACCCGAACACCGAATTAAGATCGAATGGGTGTTCGGCCCGTGTTCGATGCAATCGAGAAAAATGTACGAACAAACTACAAGCATGAACGCGAATGTCCAAATGTTCGCGTTCGTTGCTCATTCGGTGTTCGTTCGATAGATGTATACGCGGCTTAAGAATTGATTCACGAAAAGTTTTTTGCCGCTGACGCCCTTAATCATAAGATGCACCCCGTTTCCCAATCGAATTACGAACGTAAAATAATATTTAACCTTGGGTTGACTTAATTCTAAGTCGCTAAGACCAATGACCAAACTACAGTTTGGAAAATTTTTCGCTCATCTCATTTCTAGGGATAAAAATAGGGATTACATTAAAAAAACCAAATTTCCCCATTTGATCTTGAAAAGGGGGTCAAGGTCAAATCTACGTTTATCTGGTGGTTACTCTACCCAAACGTAATAAGATTCAGATCGGGTTATTTTCCACCGTATTGCATTGCTGAGTAGGTGGTTGGCGAATTAGTTGAATTTTGCTAAGCTACTGTGAGAAATCGGCCGCCATTTTGGATACGCCAGTTTGGGTAAATATTAAGAATAGCCCGCTCATCTCAAATTTTGATAAAAATATACTCAATCGATGCGTTTTTGTACGAAACGAATGAATCTGGCAGATAAAAGTGTCGCTCTGCCCCGCGAACCGAGATATTTAACGTTAAAGTTGACGACTATTCAGGTTAGGAAATCTGTCATACCGACTCGATGAGCGCTATATGTACGAACTGTACTGTTGTGCGCATGCTCTGTGACGAACTGTTATTGTGCGTATATGCAAGTTTTATTGGCAACTGAAATATTTGTCTGCTATTGAGTTCATAATAATTGGAAATGCCATATACGGTAGAACAATTAAATGTAAATCCTTGGCTTGCTGTGCAAGACGTAGTTGGAGATGCCAAATTGTGGCCAAAATTTATAAGGAAAATGTTTTGGGATTATAATTTAACCGATCATAAACGGATGATTCTTGTGAATTTCGCGTACATAAATGCTATATCAGAAGACTTTTTGCACGATATTTTGTCTTTTACGTTAAAAAAAGCATATACGCAATATTCACAAAATAAACACAAAAAGTCGGTGCTTTAAAAATACAAAAGTACTGTTTCAAAAACGTAAATGTATGCATTTAAAGCAGTGAATTTGTGTTTTTGAAACAGTACTTTTGTATTTTTAAAGCACCGACTTTTTGTGTTTTTGAAATAGTACTGTTGTATTTTTAAAGCACCGACTTTTTATGTTTTTGAAGCAGATCTTTTATGAAACTATTTAAAATGTATATATATTATTATAAATGTATACCTTTTCAATATTTTTATATGGATAAAAATTTAAATCCAACATTTCTTTAAAATATACGCATATAGCTATAAACACGACACCTTCTTTGTTGTCCAAATTCCTATACATTTTGAAAAATATTAGCCAAGGATTTATATTTAATTATTCTACCGTATATGGCATTTCCAATTATTATGAACTCAATAGCAGACAAATATTTCAGTTGCCAATAAAACTTGCATATACGCACAATAAGAGTTCGTCACAGAGCATGCGCACAACAGTACAGTTCGTACATATAGCGCTCATCGAGTCGGTATAACAGATTTCCTAACCTGAATAGTCGTCAACTTTAACGTTAAATATCTCGGTTCGCGGGGCAGAGCGACACTTTTATCTGCCAGATTCATTCGTTTCGTACAAAAACGCATCGATTGAGTATATTTTTATCAAAATTTGAGATGAGCGGGCTATTCTTAATATTTACCAAAAGTATCGTCACCGAATGAAAAACAGTTTGAATTCAGAAAAAAGCCAGACAGCTTTTGAAAGTATATGTCACAAGCTTTAATTTGAGCCGTCGCAGACCTCATTTTTTTCAAAACTGTTCTGGACGGAGGGGGGGGGGGTTCGCTTCATGGAGAACGCCCCATATATATACATATAAATCTATTATGTAAAGTATACTTACTTGGTATTGAGCCTGTATGACCTGCTTGCCCTGCCTATTAAGTTGATTACTGTGACCAGTAGTAGTAGTAGTAGCCAATTTCAATCCTTTTTGTGCTAGTAGACTTTCAACAGAGATTATTTGTCCCCCACTATTATTTGTTAAAACTTTTGCAAGTATCTTTTGTTGTTGTTGTTGCTGTTGCTGTTGCTGATGATGAGGTGATTGTTGTATTTGGACAGCAATTGGTTTTCCTCCGATTTGTGCAATTATGCGTTGCATTCCTGGAGTTTGTTGTATAGGTTGCTGTTGATTAGCTGTGACTCGTTGTTGGAGTTGTTGTTGCTGAGATCAGAATAAAATTTAAATAAAAGCAAATAATAAATATAATAAATTGTTTGCAAAGATACCTTCAGCTGTTGTTGTTGCTGTAATTGTTGCTGTTGAGATTGAGTATTCGACGGTGAGGATTGTTTGATAAATATAGTTTGACCTTGAAGACCATGGCTCGTGAGTAATGATTTAATTTGACTCGAACTAACTAATTTAATCTGTGATGCCAAAAGAGTTTTGCCTGGTAGTACATGTTGTTGTTGTTGTTGTTGTTGTTGTTGTTGTTGTTGTTGTTGTTGTTGTTGTTGTTGCTGCTGCTGTTGTGATTGTTGTTGTTTTATATTAGTAGCTTGTAAAATACTTTTCCCTGCTTGATTTGTTACTATAGTTGATTGCTGTTGCTGCTGATTTTGCGCTTTTGTAGAAGGTAGTATCGTCGTTAAATTTGTAGTAGTTCCGTTTACTACATTAGAATTATTACTAGTTGAAGCAGATTGCTGTGCAGATTGCAACACAGAGTGTCCAGACAGACGAATAGTTTGCAGACCAGCAGATGTCGATACTTGAATTTGGTGATGCGAATAATTATGTTGATTCGATTGTAATAGACTTTGAGCGGCATTTGTTTTGAGTACAGCGATTGATTTTCCTCCAATAGTAGATGCCTTTTTTACCATCGTTATTGGAGCAAGTTGTGATTTCGTGTCTATCGCAATGTTATCTCGTTCTGTGCTTACTACATTTGTGATAGTAGCTGAAGAAGTTACAATCGATGCAACAGAAACAGGAGTTTCAACGGTAGAAATTGCTGATGTTATTGTGTTAACTGCTATTTCTACATTAGTATTAACAGTATTAACGGAATGTTCAGTACAGACAGGATGATCAGAGATACTTTTCTCTTCGGTTTTATGCTGCTCTTTCCTGCAAGAAATGAAATAAATACAGACATTTATTTTTCTCAAATACTATTAGTTTTCAAATAAATATGACATTCTCACTTAGAAATAACAGGCTGCGTAGGTATAGTTGTCATTCGCCTTTCTTTTTTGACAATAACTTCCTTAGTATTTGAAGAGTGTTCTTTATTTATATTAGCTGATTTGAGAATTGGTTGTACTACTTTATTTCGTGATGTATTACCAACGCTTTTCTTATTTTTCGCAATACCTTGTAATTGTTGATGAACCATTTCTATAAAAGATACAAAATATCTTCACACAATCACATAAGCAAATTAGAATTGCAAATGCTTCAGAAATTTCGAGTTGCAATAATAAATAATGTAAAAATATAATAATGTATAAAATAAAATATAATAATGTATAAAATAAATGAGATAATAAATAAAAACAAACCAAATTCAGATTCAGATCGTCCTCGATGAAGATAAAGCCATTCCTTCCGACGAGGATAATATCTAACACAGGGATCTGCCTCGTAATGTAACCTATCGAGTGCTCCTGATACCACAGAATGGAGATATCCCTCCTTTTCATCATTATCTTGTTCTATGATATATTGCGAATCTTTTAGTAATTGACAAATATCAGCTCGAGTCCCTTCACCATTAGGAAGTCGAGCAGTAGCATCTCTAACTAATGCTAAAATTGTTACAAAGTTTGGACGATCCGGCACCAACAACGAATGTCCTCGTGCTTTAGCTTGTCCTGAAGCTTAATATAATTAATATAATTAATCTTATTTCTCTGTAATAATACTCTGTAATGATTAAAAAAGTTCATGAAATATAAAATATTTCTCTATTTAAAAAAATGTAAATACTGATTTATACAATTTTATATAAAAATATTTTTAATTAAGAGAAAATATTAAACAATAAATAACAAGAAGAGGCTACAAGCCAGATTTTTTTTTGTATTTCAAATTCTTAAAACGTACGTTTCGACCTTATTATTAGGTCATCCGCAGTGTATATACAGGGTGTCCCGATCTTTTTTGCCAATCACTTTTGTATAGATAGAACGGACTAAACTGAGTCGAAAAGTCCTCTACCATTTTGCAATTTTTAATAATTAATATCTTGTTAACTATTGCGAAAAATGCAAAATGGTAGAGGACTTTTCGACTCAGTTTAGTCCGCTCTATCTACACAAAAGTGATTGGTAAAAAAGGTCGGGACACCCTGTATATATATAAAGAAATTATAAACGCAAATTTGACAAAATTAATAAAACGGTTAAATATAATTTATAGTTACGCAAAAAGTTGGTAGTATTTCTTCATATCTATTATCTTCTGCAACGCTGCAATACTTTTCGTCTGGTAATATTATCAGTTATATTCTTCCATTATATCAGTCGCAATAAATCCATAATAATGATATTGAACATGGTGAGTCATTAAAAATGTACCAGCACACATTCTCAACTGCGATTGGTAAACCAAGATATAATCAGTAATTGAAACAATGAGTCAATTTAATTCACAAGAAGTAAATGCGATCAGAGATAAAAAGTGAAACCAGTTCAACCAGAAATTGCTTGTATTGTATTATCCATACAATCGCATACCAATCGCAGTTGAGAATGTGTGCTGGTACATTTTTATTTAATGACTCACCATGTTCAATATTTTTATCATTATTATGGACTTATTGCGACTGATATAATAGAAGAATATAACCGATAATATTACTAGACGAAAAGCATTGCAGTGTTGCGGAAGATAATAGATAATTTTATCATACAATAATTATATAATTTATAGTATGTGATATTACTATTCTGATTCTGTCCATGAATGCGTTTCCAAATCTACAAAAACAATTTGGCGCGCTGTTTGTAGAATCGGAAATGTATACAAATTCACAGTAAAATCATTAAAACATTTAAGATTTACTTTGATCGAAAATAGGAATTCTTCATACTTAATTAGATTTATTATTTTGTCCTCGGTCTTATTTCAAATTCAAATTGTAAAATGTTTTAATTTTAATAGCATTTACTTGAGCATTTATACTATATCGTATTATTTTGTACATATTGTATTTTGTTGACAATCAGTAGGATACGTTTTGCGATTGCTTACATATATATCATATACATGTAGTGTGTATTAATATTTGTCACAACGTGATTTATAATAAGCTTTTGGAAATTCGAATCTAGTACTCGTTGTATTACAAAGCATGAATTGAACATACCAACATTATGCTGATAAATTCCTTTGACAGGACCGACTACGGACGCGTAACCGTGCATGCGATAAGTAAACGCCTTATGAGGTGCAGTGTAACGCATACGCTCCTGTCTTCGGAATTCCTCACGTTCCTCTATTGTAGACGGACGGACTTTCCATTCTGTAGGAAATAGCGGCCGAGGTGGTTCCCAGTCAGTTCCAGTGGCACTAGCATCCATATTGGTAGATTCCAGTGCGGGACTTCCGCTTCTACCACTTTGCAGAATTCCACTTGTAACGATTGCGTTATTGCTCATATTATTATTAGAAGATAGTTGAGAAAGCTGCGATTTTGTAGATGTCACAGTACTAATAGTTTGAGTATATGGTGGCGTCAACATATCTCTAAAATTATAATTATGAAAGTATAATTATTAAATATTTTTCTATTAATAATGTTGTTTAACTCATGATTTGTTGCGAAAAATACTCAAGAGAATTTAAGAAGATATGCAAATAAACGAGCAAATGAGTAAGTTGATTAAATAAAAAAATGCACATATTTAATTCAAATATAATATAACTTTTTTATAATATAGCAATCAAAGATTCAAAAAATTAGTGCTTGTCACAATTCTTACTTATACATAAGAAATTTTGTACATAAGTCCTGTAATCGGGCATCAGAGTCTCTCCCAGCACCAATCCATGCGTATATGCCTTGACCCTTATTTTCCAGATAAGGTACGAGTTCTTGATCTTGTTCTTGTCGCTGATCTAAATCTTGAGAATACATTAATTCGCCAGCAAGAAATCCGAGAGCTAATGGTACTAAAGTAGGCCATGAAGGTACCAAAGAATACCTGCGACATGAATTTATTAAAAAATGCTACTTACGATCGCGCACATTGCGAAAAAGTCTTATTTGGTATTACCAATCATTTAAAGGTGAAATAGGATTGCCTTGCCACTGCATTATTGCGTCCTTCATTTCTGTCGCACTCATTCGATACTCTCCCTTAGAAGTAAAAGCGTCTCTCAGCAGTGAGAAAAAGCATGTGTGCGTCTCTTGCATCAATTCCGTCCCGTTGTTCACATTTATACTTTCACTAGGTGATACAATCATTTTCGTTTCTGGTATTGATATAACTCTTTCATCTTCGCACCTATAAAATTAATTTAATTTAAACATTTTAATTAATAATTGATTAGAATCATTGTTTTGCTTAGAATCATTATCTAATTATTAATTTATTACAATCATTGTCTATTATACATAATATAGTAAACTTACTTGACATCGTCGAGTATATCAATTCCATCATCAAGTTGGATTGGTAATTGCATCATATCAATACTGTCTAAGTCAAGCTCTTTTTTCGATTCATTTTCCTCTTCTTCTTCAGTTTCAGCCAGCACATCTTCGCTTACGCCCAAACTTAATTCGGTTTTAACTTTGTCATATTCTATATCTTCGACTTCTTTTTTTATCTCTGGTAAATTGGCTAGTGTTGGTTTAATACCCTTTTGAGTTACTGGGCTGCTGTAAATGAGAAATACACAAGAAACGCATTAAAAGCAATCCTATAATATTTTATATTTATTTATCTAATGCGTGTACAGCTAATAACATAATTACATTTTCTTTTTGGTTACTTGAAGTGCTTCATATGTCTCAATAGGTTCCGATTTAATAGGTGTTGTCATTTTATTGTAATCTATGTCTACGATATTAGGTTGTCTATTGTCGTCCGTTGTATGGGAGTAATCACTGTTATCGCTTTCGTGTTTCACAGAATTGGAATTTGTCAATTTTGGTGCGGGCGGACATAACGAATTCTGTTCCAATTTAATCTTCTTCTTAGCAGGTGTAACTTTCATAGAATTGCCAATTGTAAGTTTCTGCTTCTGACCAATTTGTGATCTTTGTGTCAGATCGGCAAGCGCAATTCCTTGAGTGTTTAGTTCTGGATGAAGCTACGTATACATAGTTTAGTTAGTATTGCTTAAATAAGTAATTGTAACAAAATAATGAAGTATTATACATACGTCACGACGGGCACGTCGTTTTTTATGTGCAATTAACATAGCTCGGTAGGTTTCTTCTGTTTGTTCACGTACAAACAATGCTCTACTAGAAGTGTATTCCATTCGCTGCAAGGTGGAAAATACAGGTCGAATTGTATCGTCTTCATGACTAAGCTGTAGGCCTTTAACCGATAATCCTTGAAGATTTATAGTAAAACGTCGTTTCCTCTTCTGTTTAGCTCCAGTCATTTGATAATGAGGATAATTTTCTTCGTTTTCAGATGTTGTATCAGCAGACAATCTCGTGCTAGTTCTAAGTTCTGCCCGAACTGCGTTTAGCTCATCCAAATAGCGCAACTGAGTCTTTTCTTCAACTATTATTTATTTTCATATTAATATTCTACAGTCATTATATATTTTTTTGCCAAATGATCTAAGTATGTCAGCAATATAAACAGCCAAGTAATATTAGATATAAAGCAGACACACTCACCTATTATTGGTTTTGATTTGCGCCAATGAAATTTAGATACTGTGCGGTTTACTGGTTGATTGAAACCTTGTCTATATGCGTTTGATAACAAACTTTCTCGCGATTTTAGTAGCTGATTTGCTAATTCATATGACCGTTTCCGTTCCTCGAACAACGATCTTTTTTTTTGCGCTTTACGAACCAAACCACGTATTCTTTTAATATCGGGACGATAGTGACCAGAAGAAAGATGGTTGTGAAACGTGTCCAATGCTGTTACACCAAATCTATAATACATTTTATTTAAAATGCTCTAATTAAATCAATTTCAGAACTCAGTCTATTATTCTCATTTGGTGAAAAATCTTGAATAATTACTACCTGTCGTTTTCTCTATTGAACAACATTTGCAGCGATTTCTCCATTTGTGCTTCTATATTGGAGTCTTTTGGAAAAGTAGGCAAAAGATTGTACAATGTTTCTCGTTGACTTTCAGTAAGCCACTCATTCCAGAAACGTGGATAATCCAGCATCTCCTTGAAGATACTAAGATGTTCACAAAGATCCTGCGGTAATTTTACTTTGATACTAGCAGCAATGCAAGTTTCCCACCTCTAAAAATCAATTTGTTAAAATTAAAAATTAGACTAACAAAGTATAATAATAATTGTATACTTATTTTAATAAGCTAATATAAAAATTTTAATAACTTAAAAATTATAGAAATGCCAACATTTTTTATTAAAAAAAATAGATTATTCTTTGTTTATTTTCAGCTATATAAAAAGAAAGGTTAATTTTTTCATTCAATGCATTCTCAACTGTCCACACAAATATCACAAAAAGTTTGTGTCTGTGAAGTTAGCATGACGTTTTATTAATTTTCAAAACAATAGTTCCAGTAACACTTTTCACATAGTTTATTGTTTGTTTGAAGTTGATTATTATTGATATTTTTAACATTTTTATTAACAATTTATGATTATAGTGATGAACTCGTTTAGTCAAACAGTATGTAGTTTAGTACTTACTCACAATATACATAGCTTATATGTATATAAATATATTAAGGTGGGTCGAAAAAAAAATGTTTTTTTTTAAATCGATTAGGAATACCCCCCAAAAATTCAATAGAATCTCTATAACCAATCCCAAGTTTTTCTCGAAAAAAGATGGATTGGATAACAATATTGCTCTATTTATTAAACAAAAAATAGTTCTTACCTTATGAGGAACTATTTTTGGTTTAGTAGATAGAGCAATATTGTTATCCAATTCATCTTTTTTCGAGAAAAATTTGGGATTGGTTATAGAGATTCTATTGAATAATGGTTACCCTTTGAAGATGATTTTTGATCATATTAATAAAAGGATTAAAAACTTGGCAGTCAACAGATCTAATTTGGTAATTGAGAATAAAAACTCAAATATTGAAAACGAAGATGAGACAATAAGGAATATGATTATATTTCTTTATGTCAAGTCAATCACAAGCAAGATCACCAAGATAATAAATAAATCTAAAACCATGATAGAATACCGTTGTCTCAACAAATTAGATAAATTTATTAAGACACACAAAGATAAAAATAAACATCAGAATAATAATAATGTAATCTATAAGATCAATTGCAATGATTGCGACGTTTGCTATGTCGGGCAAACGAAGAAACATCTACGAACTAGAATTAAAGAGCATCGAAATAACATAAAATTGGATCAATCCAAACACTCAGTGGTGACGAAACATATCATTACCTCCAATCATAACTTTGATTGGGAAAATGTTGAAATTTTAAATCATGAGACCAATTTCCGGAAAAGAAACATTTCGGAAATGATTCACATTAAGGGACAAAGAAATGGTATAAATTTAATGAAAGACACTGAACTATTGGATAAATCCTATTTTAATATACTTGAGGATATACACGAACATTCTTTATAACATTTTCGAACACGCTTGTTTATTTCGTGACTCGTCGACATATATTTTGTGACCTACATTATCAGTCCATTTTAAAATCGTTGGACAAGTAGCAGTATTTTATTGTATCAGTGACATATTCTTGATTTCAATTTTAATAACTGTTCTATATAAATTATCATAAGTGAAATAATAACTTGTCATCATTGTTATGTTAATTTAGTTTTTTCTAATCATATATTGACTTTTAATGATATAGAATATAATAGGATGGTTATTGACGAAATCTTGGATCGGTTTGTCTTTTATAATGAATTGTGGACTGAGCTGATTCTCGATAAATACCGACGAACTGGTTACACACAATTTTTACAATTATGGACTCTTCAATCTTCAGACTGGACACCTCTATAGATCCGTAACATTTTAACGTAGAAATTAAGTACATAGGATTAGCTTAGAGCCATAATTTTTATTATATATTATAAATACGTTAGTTGACATTGTTAGGGGTTATATAAATATAGGTTTTTCGTTAATCACTGATGAAGACTTTGTAAGTCGAAACGTTTGAGATTTTTAGCGGTATACGTATTTGAATATAATGTGAATTTTATTAATTAACTAAAATTGCTCGTTTATAATCAAAGTCTTGACATTTCAATAAAATAGTATTTCAGATTTAAATAAACCTAACATTGGCAACAGGAAAATTTGATAACAAAGTACAATTACATTTATTAATATTTATTTATTAACATTTGTTTGTATGTACATTTAAAATACATAATGCAAGAATTAAATTATTGTGTTTGTTATTATGTATTTTATTTTATATTATTTGTTATTATGTATGTATTTTAAATGTACATACAAACAAATGTTAATAAATAAATATTAATAAATGTAATTGTACTTTGTTATCAAATTTTCCTGTTGCCAATGTTGGGTTTATTTAAATCTGAAATATTGTTTTATGTACAGTTTTACTCTGATTTGACTAGGCTTTATCAGGTCTGATTTGAATTGAAATTGTAGTGAAATTCAAATATTTTTTTGAATTTTGACACATGTATCCAAGAAATGCGTAAACTTACTAATTTCAAAATCGAGGGGCAACCTGAAGATATTAATCAATTTCGATGAAATTTTACCCAGATTATATTGAGGTCTATAGCTAACTTTGGGGGGGGGGTATTCCTAATCGATTTAAAAAAAATTGTTTTTCGACCCACTCTAACACATACATACATAAATATTGTAACTTTAATACATTATTTATTTTTGGTATAGACGAAATAAAATTAGAAGAAATATTTAGGGCGATATTCATAGTTCGTTCTTATTTTAAAATCGTCTTAAGTAACATCTTAAGATACTAATGCAGCCCTATAATTATGACATCTTAAGTTCTTACGACATTCTCAAATATAAAAATCAACTATGAATACCGGCCTTGAAGTACATATAAACAATAAAATTTAATAATGTAATAATAATTATATAATTAGGAAATTTCGGTGTGCGTGCGTACGTGCGTGTGTGCGTGCATGCGTGCGTGCGTGTGTGAAGTTAGCACAGCGTTTTATTAATTTTCAAAAAACAATGATAACTTCAGTAGCACTTTTCCTGATATAAATAAAAGTTTCTGCATTTTTAATACAAAAAATAAAAAATGCCATATTAACTATACATTCTAACACGGCACATCTTCCTCGCAAAGTACCAAATATCATTGAATATTACGCCTATTAAGTGTTCCCGTTAATTTTAAGCTAGATTCATTATTATATGACATTTCAGAACAAAATTCCAACAATTAATCGAACTAATAATTTTCGGCATTCCTGACGATAATTCTGGTTTGTGTTTCAAGAT
Source organism: Trachymyrmex cornetzi (assembly GCF_001594075.2). Lineage (NCBI taxonomy): Eukaryota > Metazoa > Arthropoda > Insecta > Hymenoptera > Formicidae > Trachymyrmex > Trachymyrmex cornetzi. The sequence goes on from NW_017300337.1 coordinate 39,144, forward strand.
CCATGCAAATAAATTATTTTTAAGAGTTGTTTTATAAATATTTCTAAAATTTTAACTTAATATTTCTAAAATTTTAACTTTTGCAACCAAGATAACACTCGGTAAAAATATATCGTGCAAAGGTTGGCATCTATAGAATTCGATAATTCTGGTTATAATTCGCAAAAAGTATAATGATCATGATGGGTGAGACGCTTGCAATGCTTAAAGATAAACATGAAAATACCTGTGTACTACACAATATATAAAACTTAATTTATAAATAAAATATTAAATTTATTTGATGATTTATACTGCAATTGTTTTGATATTTAGAGTAATGTAATTTGTAAACACAAAATTACCTTTTTTACAAAAAGGAAAAAAAAGGCGCCAAGTGTACGCGAATATATGTATGCTTCTTGAAGAAAAAAACGACTTTCTAATCCAAATCAACTTTTCAAACTGTTAAAATAATAATAATTTCAAGAAAAAATATGTAAAATCTTTAAATTGCGCTAATTATAAACAGAAAATACATTTTGTTGAAACACTAATGCTGTATAACTATTTTTAAACAATAAAACTCAAGTGATCCTACTACCTACTTTTTCTTCTTAAAAAATAATAATCATTTTTAATTTCTTTTAGCTAATAAAACCATGAAAAATGGTAATATTTTTATTTTTTAATTAAATAAAAGAAATCCAAATACTAAATTAAAAAAAAATACTAAATTAAAAAAAAATACTAAATTAAAAAAAAATACTAAATTAAAAAAAAATACTAAATTAAAAAAAAATACTAAATTAAAAAAAAATACTAAATTAAAAAAAAATTTAATAGAAAAAACTTGGTGCCGCTGGCAAATTAACTTGGTCTAGCGGCGCCAAGTTTTTTTCCATAAAATTTTTTTTTAATTTAGTATTTGGATTTCTTTTATTTAATTAAAAAATAAAAATATTACCATTTTTCATGGTTTTATTAGCTAAAAGAAATTAAAAATGATTATTATTTTTTAAGAAGAAAAAGTAGGACTACTTGAGATTATTGCTCAAAAGTAGTTATACAGCATTAGTGTTTCAACGAAATGTATTTTCTATTTACAATTGGCGCAATTTAAAGATTTCACATATTTTTTCTTTAAATTATTATTACTTTTATAATTTGAAAAGTTGGTTTGGAATAGGTTCGAAATAAAAAGTTGTTTTTTTCTTCAAGGAGCATACATACAGGCGCGTATACTTGGCGCCTTTTTTTACCCTTTTATAAAAAAGGTAATTTTGTCGTGATATCATGCATTTTGTATTGTTTAATTGTATAGCAGCACTAAGTGTTTTTACTGTAAAATTTTATTTGAAATAAATTTTTTAAATTTATACTTTTACCCTTTTTCAATTCTTTGTAATTAAATTTTACTAAGTTTGGAATAGAAAAATATATATCATTTAAGTGGGAATAGGAATACGTTTACGGCTCGCAGCGTAAAACAGTGCATGGGCTGCCTCAGTTCCCGAGGTGAGGCAGTCCATGTGATATCTATGCGCGAGGGTTACGTTAGCCATTTTAGGCGGGAAAGAATAACTAATTATTTCTATTGTTATTAGTAGGGTATATAGACGGATTTTAATTCGGAATTAGAATCCACCTATATACCCTATTGTTATTGTATGACATTATTGTGTGAAAAACCACATTTCTTTAAAAATGAAAGAACTTCATGTTTACAAAAACAATGAATTATAATATTAAACGTATTCGATGCTGAATTCATAGCAGCAGCAACTGGTAGTAAGTAATATGGTAAAAAATTGTTCATGTATAAATATATTTAAATATGTATAAATATTTATAAACATATATAATTGTATATATAATTATTATAATTACATATGTAGTTATATACAATTATTATAATTACATATGTAATTACAGTCTGTAAAGTAAGAGCGTGTACAGCATAAATGGCAGTTGGCTTCAAATATCGTCCTAGTTTTTGTGTGAGTCGATAGATGGAACCTTTGTCGTGAATGCTTTGTCACAAAAGATTCAGTTGGTGTCGAATTCTTATCTGAGAAACACGGTAACCGCTATGGAGTGCCGCATACGCATCACGCTACGAGGCTGTGTTCCTTTGTTCCCACCCGAAAGGACCAAAAATGTCATATGTAGCGACTGCTAAATACATGGGAAAGTCAAAATCCCATGTGTGGTGAAATCAGGTGGTGAAAATAGTGTGGTGTTCAAAGGTTAAGACAGTGTCTTATAACTTAAGTCTTATATCTTTAGTAACGCACAAGAACTAGCTTATGGCTTATTGTCTTAAAGATGTATTGTATAAATACAAAGTGCTTTTAAGACGTAAGTTATAAGATAGTTCTTGTGCGTTAGTCCAGATCTACAATAGGTCGCATCGGGAGGGAGCCAACGGCGGAATGCTGATTTTGTGAGGCCGAAAATGACTCGGCCAAGCATACCCTATGGTACTGCCCGGCTTGGGCGGAAGAGAGAGCGATAATGATGGGGACGATGGAACCAGAGCTCACCTGGAACTCGGTCATCAGGGCCATAAGGAGGGAGGAAGGAAAGAAAGCCTTCCTAAAGTACTGTGAAACTGTGATGTGCAAGAAGGAGGCCAAAGAGAGGGAGCGAGAAGGGGTGGTAATACCACCGGCGACCAAAACATGAAATATCAAGGTATAGGCATAAGTAGGTGTAGGTATAAGTAGATACAAGAAAAGCAATAAATAGGGATGCTAAGAAAGAGGAGCCCATTGGGCCAGTAGGGGAAGGAGGAAACATGTGCGCGAGGATGCACCGCTGGTAGGAGGGGCCACCGCACCGACTAGCGGGGCGGTGAGAGGTTTATAGGCCACCTAAAGGAGCGCCTCGACACCGAACCTCGACACCACGGGGAGGGGTATCTTCTCCATCTTTAACTTAGATGCCCCTCCTCGTGGCCCTAATCTATAAAGATAGTAGGAGGAGACATACAGCCGCACCGAATAGCGGGGCGGCTGGTGTCAACGTAACCGATAAAATGATAGGGCTGTAAGGCCTAGCCAGACTTGTCTGGCCCTCACGGGAAAGATCCATGGGACCGAGGGCGGGGGCCCGAGGTCCCCACGAGATGGGTAGACGGGAAAGGGAGGGTGTGTTGTCGGCGTCCTCACACCCTCATGTAAATAAAGGATAGACTACAATAAGTTGCAAGGCGGGGCTCATCCGGATGTACTATTGCTATGAATCTCCCGGATGGGCCCCAAATGCTCCGGGATAGGTACACCCGCAGGGGTTTTAGTGGGTAGACTCTTCAGGATTACATCCTGAGGAGAGACATACCCCACATACCCCGTCTTCCTCCCCCGGGGGAGACGGGGATGCGTAATGCATTTCCCCTGCGTCACCAAAAAAAAAATGTATTAAAGTTATATATATACATATATTGTAAATAAAAACTAAACAACATATTGTTTGATTAAACAAGTTTATCATTATAATTATAAATTTTAAAAATGTTGAAAATATCAATAATAATTTCAAACAAGCAATAAACAATGAAATATGCAAATAAAATGCTTTAAAGTTTTGTTATTTTGTAAAATAATTGGTTGCAACCTTTTATTCTATTGATATATTTCGATGTATAAATTTATTTCATTTCAATACATAAAATTTTTTACTTGTAATCTTGATTTGAAACAAAGAAAAACACAGTATAAATTATTCTAAGAAATGTGAGTGATAATAAAATGATAATCATGTCAAACAGCATCATGAAGTACTTCTCTGCAAGATCATGTTTTTACCAACCATATATCTTTTTCTTAAGAACTACTAAACCAATTTTCATAATCTTTTTAATCTCAAAAATAAATAAAACATAATTTAATTGTCTCATTTTGAATAAATGAGTTCATTAAACGCTATTAGCAATCATTTACAAAAAAAGTGATTTTTCAAATTATTAAAATTCGAGAAATTTGTTTAGAAAAAAATCGATTAAAGTGAAAAAAAATATAATACAAAAATGTTAACGCACTGATGAGAAAAAGAATGTAAAGATAAATAACTTTGCCTATAATTTCTATTATTAATTTACGTTAATTGCGCTCTTCCTTTTAAATATAAATATAAAACCAGACATAAATCTTACCAAAGCATCGGGATTCTCAATGTTTATTATGAATTCTGCATTTTCATTTTCCTCTTCATCTTCCTCTGCAGAACTATGGCTTTCACTACTGCTCATGGCATGATCTTCTGCGCTATCTTGTTCACTATCTGTTGTTGTACTACTACCACTTATACTACTACTGCTACTATCAGTTTTAGAACCATGTGTCGAAGCTCCTTCATCTTCTTCTGCTCCACTATCCCCACCGGCTGAACATTCATCTATCTATGTATAGTAAATATATATATATATATATATATATAAGGTAAATCGGAGTAGTTAAACCAGTTTTTTACCCTATGAGAAAATTATCGACCTCATACCTGATTATTAACTTAGTCATATAGATCAGATGCGTGGATACATTGTGCGAATTACTGGTTATGGCGCACCGAGAAAAAGGTGCATTTTGAATATCTTCGCATAATAAAAATACAATCTTGTAACAATTTTCATAACTTAACGTCAAACGTCTGTTTTCGCGCTCAGATCAGTATCGTTCACACGATGTTATCCACGCATCCGATTTTTATTGTTAAATCGATAATTAGATGTATAGTCGATAATTTTCTCATAGGATAAAAAACTGGTTTAACTATTCTGATTCACCCTGTATACTAAGGCTACGTTCCAAAACTTCCTCTCTGAGAAAAATTTTACTCGAAATATGTAGTACACGTAACGATATATATATACTATAGCATATAGAGTAAAATCTTCCTCGGAGAGGAAGTTTTGGAATGTAGCCAAAGTATAAGCATATTCAAGTTCATAACGGTCAAAGCTAGATCCTCTCAATGCCTAAATAATTCACAGTAAATTATCTATATCCTATATATGTAGGGTAAAATCAGGAATTATGGTATAGGCTACTAATATGGAATAGTGGCTTATTTTTTAAACAAAGCATTGCAATCGCTGAAAGTTATTGCAACTATTACCAAACATGTCATAACAAGCAATGAACTCGGTCCGACCAACCGTTTTGCTACAATTAACATTTATTCATTTTCGTTACGTCAGAAGATACGGCAGTTTTTTCCAAAATGTGTTCTCACAAACTGAAGGTAAGTTTTTTAATGCTTATATTGCACAGACGCTTTTAATAATGTTGCATGAACAATATTATGCAGATTAATTGCTATTTCAAACTTGTTTATTGCTACGGAAAGACTTAATTTGTCATATGACGACATGCAGGTAATGTGGAATACATCGAGGGTTGAGAATATGGAACAGATTGGGTGGCACCCAGTTGGACACGGCTCAATTCGACATGACCCACTCACAGCGCTTGAGACTACAAAGCTCCTAAGCACCGGTCGCTGTGATTGGTGGTGTCCAATCGAGCCGTGGTCAATCGGGATCACCCCGAATAGATTCCATGCATGTGTAAGAAATTGATTAAAATATTTCGACATCTTATGCCTGGTCGCTTCTGCCCTCTGCCGAGATCGCGATCGATAGATAACTAGTCGCGATAAGGATCGATTATGATTATCTCAATGTGGCGCTCGTGCTCCGAAAACAAAAGCGTGAGCTGCGGAGCACGTACGCGGCGTACGGTACGCCAAGTACCGGGGACTTCGATATGAGACGCCGACAAGTTAAGACGTGCGGTTCGATTGTCCACAGCAAATACTCCGAGTTCCTTTTAATTTCGCATAGTTCTCCAAGGAGACTATTGCTCTCATAATTGTAATAATCAGAATAAAGTCAGTGATCGTACCTAAGCGACGTGACGGTTTGTTCTATTAAAATTAAATACATTTCCTATCCGCTTTTCTGACAGAAACGGATTAAGCAATTGATTCGGGTAATAACACGAATCTCCGTATTCAAAAGAGCTGTTATAAACTTACACATGTTAGCAACTTGTTCGTGATCAGGGTTAGGTTAGATTACAGCATGTATTCTGTATCAGCTTATTCGCGATTTATCAGCTTATTTGCGATTTTTTATTTGTAATAACGTTTGTAATAATGCTATTATATTTTCTGTGTTACTGTACAATAAAAATTGAACAGTTTTCTATTTTTCTTGATCAGTTTATATAAATAAACAAATTTCGACAATTTGCAGTAATATCTTGTTAACTATTACGAAAATTGTAAAATGGTAGAGGACTTTTCGACTCAGTTTAGTCCGCTCTACCTGCCCATAAAATATTTGGCGATTATTTTGGAACAACCTGTATATAATATATAATTTTGCTCTAGTATGTTAAGTTATTAATTAATATATAGTATGAAGTAAATTATTATAATTATGTTATATGAATTGCAATAATAAATTATGCTAAAATTTAATTGTAGCCTTTTAATAAGAAATATCAATCAAAACTAACCTCCATTTCTCTGGTTTTTTAATCTTGTACACCTCTTCTGCAATCTGCACCTATTTATACTCTAGTTTAATTATACACTTGATATGAGTACTAATTAGTAGCTTTCTATTGAATTATCTTAATTTTGGTAATGTGTAAACATACATACAAGGGAGGATCAAATATAAACGAGACTTTCGTATATCGACGCCTGAGCCGTAGAAGACGCCTAGCCGTAGAAAGTGCTATATCGAAAACAACATGAAGAAAGGTCTCTGTCAAGAAATGAACGGAAAGCGGTCTATTTCACGTGAGGCGTGAAGATCGGTCTATGTCGGAACGCATACGAAGTACGGTTTATAAGAAAATAAGAACAGTTCAAGTCGCATGAAATTAAAGAAGGGTCTATATAGCGCAATATTAACTACTCATAAATTACACAAAAGTTACGGAAAATTAAATAATACATGAATAAATGAGTACGAGAAACAGGATTGAAAATCAAGACAATTCCCGTTCTCAGTCATTATAAAATTTATGAGAAGAAAATATATCTATTGCCCTATATAACCTCTTCTTTAATTTCGTGCGACTTGAACCATTCTTCTCATTTTCTCGATATAAACCGTACTTCGTATGCGTTCCGACATAGACCGATCTTCACGCCTTATGCGAAATAGACTGTTTTTCGTTCAATTCTTGATATAGCACCTTTCTTCATATTTTTCTTGATACAGCACCTTCTAGGACTCAGGCGTCGATATATAATATATGTGTATTTAATTAATCATTTTGATGCATATTGTACCAATTTAATATGCATCATTGTTTAAATACATTGCTGAAATTAAGATAATTTAATAGAAAGTTACTATATATACATAAAATATATAGTAATTATACAGTTTAGCACCTCGCAGACCAAAAATCAATAAAATTAGGCTTATTCGATACGTTTTGTACGAAACAAATGAATCTGGCAGAAATAAGCATCGCCCTATCCCAAAAATCGAGATATTAATCGTTAAAATTTATAGTTCAGGTTAGTGAAACTTCCACACTCACGCAACACTACCATGCATGATGGAAGGGATCTCTTCTTATTATTTAGATGGCTCCTGCCTCCAGTGTTGAAAGGAGACAATACGGCCAGATCACGTCTGAAATGATGGAAGAGATAAATGGTGTGTGCAATTTGGCCAAACCACGCCTAGTTTTGCTCCGCGTTGTCTCTCAGTGAGTGACTATCAACTGTGAAACATGAGGCGGTATTCATAGTTGGTTTTTATTTTAAAACCGTCTTAAATATAATGTCTTAAGATGTTAATACAATCCTCGGATTGACTTACGACATCTTAAGATTGACTTAAGATAGTCTTAAATGTAAGAATCGACTATGAATACCGACCTGTTTCACGTCGTGAAGTTGGTACTGGATCTTTTCTTGCACGAGGAAACATTCAGTATCAACTTCATGACGCGAAACAGGTCGGTATTCATAGTCGATTCTTACATTTAAGACTGTCTTAAGGGGTAACGCCACCCTTGAGGCTTTAAAATGATACCTAAGTTTGGGAATTTATTATGGATAAATAAATAACTTTATTTAAAAATTACTTAGAAGACTTTACTGTATATATATTGAAGAGCAAAAAAAATTATTTTTTTATACACAAAATGGTGGCGCATTGGTCTTCTTGTGAAATCGCTTTTTTTCGAACGAAAAATGTACTTTTCTATAAATAGCTGTCATTTTGAAAAAAATTAATATTTTCAAAAATTCCTACGTATTTAAGAAGCTTATTATATGTAGATAATAGACATTTTTGTTGCTTTGTTCCAGGATAAATCATCTCACAGAAAACCTGCACGCAAATATTAATGTTTAAAAAAAAGCGATTTCGCAAGATCAATGCGCCGCCATTTTGTGCATAACAAAATTTAAAAATTATTTTTTTTTGCTCTTCAATATATGTACAGTAAAGTCTTCCAAATAATTTTTAAATAAAGTTATTTATTTACCCGCAATAAATTCCCAAACTTAGGTATCATTTTAGAGCCTCAAGGGTGGCATTATCCCTTAAGTACAAGGACTGTATTAACATCTTAAGACATTATATTTATGATGGTTTTAAAATAAAAACGGACTATGGGCGGTATTCACAGACCGTTCTTATTTCAACTGTCTTAAGTAATGTCTTAAGATGCTAATACGGCCCTCTGATTAGTTTGTGACTTCTTAAGACTGTACTTAAGGCGATGCTAAAGCCTCCTGTTTTATCACATTTCCATTCGGTGAAAAATCTCTGTATTGGATGTACGGATTGCAAAAGTATTATTGCTTAAAGTAAAGTACGCACAAACAGGACCTCAGCTGCACTGGATTTCATGAGAAAAACGCAAAAAAATTTCAGATTTGTAAAAAATTCACTTATTTTTGGC
>NW_017300337.1:49006-49587 GCF_001594075.2 Trachymyrmex cornetzi
TAAAGCAAAGCTCGAACTCCGACGAAATCACTAGATGTCGCGCCGCGCGCCACACATCGACATGTCTTTTTATACTACCACAGCAATATCTCACGCAGTCTATGATACATGCAGTCACACATACGTGCCAATTTTTTTACAATGAATTCGTCGCGATAAAGCGTCTAAATCTAATTCGAAGAACTCGACGTTGTATGTTCGTGCAAATTACGTGTTTGGGAACTATTATTTCGTACATCCGGGTTGCAAAGCTTTCATATCAAACAAATGTTGTCACGACTTGACAGCTGAGACGCCATGTTACACTGAGAAATGGAAAAAAATATATCGATTTCGAAATTTTTGATCATTCTCAGTGTAGACTCCATTTCACAAACACGTATTAATGCGTATACTTTAATCCTGGAAAAGGATTTTCGAATCCGTGAAAGGGGAAAAGTATTCGTTATACAAAAATTATACGTGTTTAGTCGGTAATACAGACGTCTTTAGGATCCTCTTAAGGGGATGCTAAACCGATTACCCAACTCAATCGAGGTCGATAGTACAGACTCTTTTAATTCCAAATTCGATAATAGTGG
>NW_017300337.1:50179-53563 GCF_001594075.2 Trachymyrmex cornetzi
GCAAAGCATCAGTATACACGTATTTTCTATTCGGTGGAAATATTGCTTTTCTAGACTTTCAATCTTAGTTCTACACACTCAGTATCGTTCCTTTCAATAATGTGACCTCAGCTGCACGCTTATTTTCAAGATATGGGCTCTAAAACTCTTATATCAAACAAATACATATCTGAGGTGACAGCTGTACGAGCCAAAAGTAAGTGAATTTTTAATTTTTTTTCGATTTTCTCATAAAATCCAGTGCAGCTGAGGTCCTGTTGATGCGTACTATAATTTAAGTAATAATACTTCTGCAATCCGTACATCCAATACAGAGATTTTTCACCGAATAGAAATGTGGTAAAACAGGGAGCTTTAGCATCGCCTTAAGGGAATGCTAAACCGATTACCGAACTTGATCGATAGGGGGAGGTCGATAATAGACTTTTTTAATTCCAAATTCGATAATAATGGCGACATCTTTGATTCATTTCTTACATTATATTATATAATATATATCATTCTGTCTTACTCAAATGCATATATCCGTCCTTATATAACATATGTCAGCACCGTCTATCGCAAGACCGCGCAACTACTGCTACATGGAATTTCGGCTGTTGACAGTCCCAGTCTTCGCAAAGTACCTGTATACACGTATTTTTCATTCGGTGACGATGCTTTTTTTCTAGACTTTCAATCTTAGTTCTACAAACTCGATATCGTTCGTTCCAACAATGTGACCTCAGCTGCACGCTTATTTTCAAGATATGGACTCTAAAACTTTCATATCAAGCAAATATATATATGAAGTGACAGCTGTACGAGCCAGAAGTGAATTTTTTAACTTTTTTTCGTTTTTCTCATGAAATTCAGTACAGCTGAGGTCCTGTTTGTGCGTTTAAATTATGTAATAATACTTTTGCAATCCGTAAATCCAATTCGGAAATTTTTCACCGAATAGAAATGTGTAAAAGAGGCTTTAGCATCGCCTTAAGATGGTCTTAAATATAAGATCCGACTATGAATACCGGCCTATGAATACTGCCCCATGTTTCGCGTTTCACAGTTACAGGCGGAACGAGAAGCAGAGAAACGACATAGAACGCTAATTTTAGACAGAGACGCTTGCAAACTGAGCACACCATGTAATCTTTCCACCATGCTACCATGTAACTGTGTGAGCATACGCTGCGGTTGTATTTTTAGGTTTTATAGCCACATGCGCATGCATTTCTCGCTGTTTTAGGTATCTGTCTACTTTAAAAACACAATTTTATACCTTAAAACATAAATTCTGTTTTATAAAAACAAATTCTCTGTTCTAAAAACAAAAATTACATAAGAAAATAATTTGTTTTTAAAGTAGAGAATGTTTTTAAAGCAAAGATTAAGCTTATTCTACGATGTGCTTTTTGTTTTCTGTTCCTTGCTTTTTGCTATTTTTTATGGTAATTATTTAGAATAACCTCCCTCCCACCTCAAATCTTAGTAAAAATACACTTATTCGACATGTTTTCACTCTAAACGAAAGAATCTGACAAAAAAAACGCGGCGGTCGGCCTTGTGAATCGAGTTATTAAGCGATAAAGTTGGAGACTTTAGAAGTTAAGATATCTGTCATCCTGATTTGATACAGCTCTATGTATACCTTTTGCATTAATCACACAAATTCACTGCTTAAGGATGATATTACATTTGTCGTACAACAAAGATTTTGGGTTCATTGATTGGTTATAGGATAGAGAGATCCGACAACTTCTCTTTCTTGCAGCCAATCAATAAGCTTGAAATGCTTTGTCGTACGACAAATGTAATATTAGGTTTAAAAACACAAATTCACTACTTCAAAAACACAAATTTACTGCTTTACAAACAAAAATTCACTGCTTTAAGCACACAAATTCTTTGCATTAGCAGTGAATGTGTTTGTGAAGCAGAAAATTTGTGTTTTTAAAACAGTAAATTTGTGTTTTTAAAGTAGTGAATTTGTGTTTTTTAAGCAGTGAATTTGTTTTTAAAACAGGGAATTTGTGTAATTAATACATAGCGCTATATTGAGTCGGGATGACAGACTTCTAAAAAGTCTTAACTTCTAAAGTCTCCAACCTTAATGCTCAAACCTTCACGAGGCCGACCGCCACGTTTTTTTGCCAGATTCTTTCGTTTTGAGTGAAAACACATAGAATAAGTGTATTTTTATTAAGATTTGAGGTGGGAGGGGGGGGAGGTTATTCTAAATAATTACCTTTTTTACATCTTGTCTTTTTGCTTCTTATCAGATTTTTTGTTTTATTGCCCAGGATAAAAATTAACGAACCTCAGAAAAAATCAGAAACATATAGCAAGAAATAAAATTGTCGATAAAACGGTTGCAAAGGGGGAAAAGCAAGAGGCAAGAAACAGGAAACAAAGAGCACATTATAGAATAGGCTTTTTGTGGCTAACAATTTTATGTCTCGCCATGGTTTTGGTTTCTTCCAAAGTTCGTTAACTTTCATGGCTGTTCTACAATGTGCTTTTTGTTTCCTATTCCTTGCTGTTTGTCTCTTGCCTTCTTGATCAAAAAGGCAAGAGACAAATGGTTGTTCTACAATGCGCTTTTTGTTTCCTGTTTCTTGCTGTTTGTCTCTGTTTGTCTCTTGCCTTTTTGATCAAGAAAGCAAGACACAAATAGCAAGAAACAGGAAACAAAAAGCACATTGTAGAATTAGCCTTATCTTGTACAATAGAAAACGAAAAATGATATAAGAAAAAAAACAAGTAGTAAAAAATAGCAAAATGCAAGAAATAAAACAGTAGAAAAAGCTTGTATTTATAAAGCAGAGAATTTATGTAATTAAAGCAAAAAATAATTATTCTAGCCTTAATTTACTTGTTCTCATGTCCTTCTATACTATCGATGTGGCAGATTTTCTAACCTAAATAGTCGTCAACCTTGACGATTAATACCTCGATTCGTGGGGCAGAGTGATGCTTTTTTTCTACCAGATTCTTTCGTTTCATGCAAAAACGCATTGAATAAGCCTAATTTTTTTAATTTTTAAGCTGCAGGGTATTAACCTATATTACTAAATATATGAACTCTATGTTCTATACAAATACTGATGCCTACACGGTACACACAAGAAAAACGACGACAAAAGTCTCCAAATATTTCTTCACTTGTACAAGCACTTGTATCGTACAGCACGGATAATTATTACAAAACGAATATTAAATAATATCCGAACTAGGTATTTGTCTCCGCACAAATATTCAGCATCCTGTAACCACAGTAAACCATGAAGAATAAAGATGAGAAGACCGAATTAGGCTAAAGCGGGGAGCACAGACTCTTGCATAACGCATAACACGTAATGCATAAGAATATGTACCAATCGAAGTTCTCCGTTTCTTTTCCTT
>NW_017300337.1:53681-54110 GCF_001594075.2 Trachymyrmex cornetzi
GGGTAAAGCCTTGTGTCCACGATGCTAGAAATCAGACCGAGATCTCGGATAAAGAAGGAATTGACTAATAGCAATGGTCATGTAATCAAATTGTTCAAATGTGATTTGTTAATTTTTTCTCTGTCCGAGATTTCGGACTGATTTCTAGCATCGTGGACATCGGGCTTTACCCCGGATCTACAATAGGTGTTTAAAGCCTTAAGCCGTAAGAAATTGACCAATCAGTCGAATCCGAGAAGAATAATCAACTGTAATTCGTCCATTTCTTATGGCTTAAGGCTTAAAACCCTATTGTAGATCCAGACTTAGAAAATGTGGCCAAAATCAGATTTCTGAATTAAAGTTGGAAACACAATAGACACGGGCAACAGGGAATAACGAGCCGTTCAATCAGAGCTTTGGGGTATAAGTTTGATATTATATCCCAGA
>NW_017300337.1:54746-54948 GCF_001594075.2 Trachymyrmex cornetzi
ATCTAAGAGAATGATTCTGTGATTGGCGATACGCGAATCCGCTTACGCACGATCCGCTGCATGGGACATCACCCTAAATCCAACAATTGACTGCGTTCCGTTTCACGCATAAGGCGTCGTCTACAATACACGGAGTAAGAAGTAAGAGTAAGAAATTGACCAATCACAGTCGAATGTGAGAAGAATAATCGACTGTGATTGG
>NW_017300337.1:55063-57502 GCF_001594075.2 Trachymyrmex cornetzi
TTCATCCTATCAGAAACCGTGTATTCCGATGTAATCAGTTTCTGATAGGTTAAAATCTTAATATCTAATTCCTGTTCCTCTATTGTGCTCAGGCCCATACTCCGTATTGTAGACGACGCCTAAGGTCACAGCACGGACTTTTGCACAACGCATAATGCACAGTGCATAAGCGAATCAACCTTAGAACATATATAAATGGAAGGGGCATAGGGCGTTGAACGTGAAGCCACATCTGTGCGAGAGAGAAAGGTAGTAAGGGATAAATGTTCGCAATGCGCATGCGCAGTACCGTCATCTGAGTGAATTGTGCAGTTGGTTTAGTGTTTTTACACATTCGTACATTACATAGATGTGTAAAACGTGATGCTGCGCATGCGCATTGGGAACATTTATCCCTTACTACCTTTCTCTCTCGCACAGACGTTTACATCAGCGCGAGCCATGGGAAGTATAGGCAATGTCCGTTCCATTTATAAATGTTCTAAGGAATCAACTAATCAGAATCTTTCCTTTCCTCCCATTACATGGAAAAGAAGAATTTCGATTGGTTGATTCCCTTATGCACTATAAATTATGCGTTATGCAAGAGTCTGTACTGAGGCCATTAGCCCGGATCTACAATAAAGTTTTAAGCCTAAAGCGGGTGCACAGACTCTTGCACAACGCATAACACATGAGGCATAAGAAATTGAACCAACCAGAGTTCTCTATTACATGGAAGGAAAAGAAACGGAGAACTTCGATTGGTACATATTCTTAGACGTCGTCATAAGCGAATTAACTAATCAGAAGCTTTCCTTTCCTCTCATTCCATGGAAAAGAAGAATTTCGATTGGTTGATTCCCTTATGAACTATGCATTATGCGTTATGCAAGAGTCTGTGCTGCGGCCATAAAGCGGGGAGCACAGACTCTTGCATAACGCGTAACACGTAATGCATAAAGGCCCGTCTACAATACACGGAGTAAGAAGTAAGAGTAAGAAATTGATCAATCACAGTCGATTATTCTTCTCACATTCGACTGTGATTGATCAATTTCTTACTCTTACTTCTTACTCCGTGTATTGTAGACGGGCCTTTATGCATTACGTGTTATGCGTTATGCAAGAGTCTGTGCTCCCCGCTTTATGGCCGCAGCACAGACTCTTGCATAACGCATAATGCATAAGGGAATCAACCAATCGAAATTCTTCTTTTCCATGGAATGAGAGGAAAGGAAAGCTTCTGATTAGTTAATTCGCTTATGCACTATACGTTATGCGTTATGCAAAAGCTTGTGTATGGGCTCTTAGCTCGAATCCTCATACGGGTAACAGCGCTTTGACACAAAGCGCTAATTGGTGAAAAGCCGGGGGTGGCACCCAGTTGGACACGGCTCAATTGGACACGAGCGACTCACAGCGCTTGAGATTACAAAGCTCCTAGGCACCTGGTCGCTGTGATTGGTGGTGTCCAATCAAGCCGTGATCAATCGGGATCACCTCTGCTGGATTCACATTGGATCCAGCAATACTCCATGGATCAATTAAGAGCACGCTCCCTTTGCCTCACCTCAAAGGTGGTTGTTACGTACGTATGTTATGCACGCATGCGTAATGGTTGAAAACGTACTGTATCGAAAAAAGTATTTCAGATTCATCTATTTTGTATAAAAACGCATTTAATAAATGCGTTTTTATTATAAATATAAAAATATAATATTAATAAAATAAATTATTATAATAAAATAAAATAAAATAAAATACCAATATGTAATAAAATATAATTTGGTTATACATACTCGACACTCCGGACACATGGAAGGAGATTAAATAGGCTTACTTTAATTATATTATGATTTCCTGCGAATATTAACATATTATCCAAAGTTTCAAGATAAGATTTGACGATCGATTGGATAACACTACAGTTCTGATAACTTGCGAGTGACTCTATATCGAATGTTCGCGAAATCTAATATAGTTATAAGATGATTGCTGATGAAGATTCCAAAGAAAATCGAAACGTTCAAGAGTTCAAATAAAGATGATTCCAACACATCATATAAATTGACAAATTTACTTTGTTGAAAATTTATTACGTACCTCCGCTCGCGTTCGACTCTTATTAGCCTAATTATAGATTATATTTATGATAAAATATAATATAATATAATATAAAAATATAATAACTTTTATATTTATTTATTAAAAATGCATTTATTTTGTATAAAAGCGCTTTTCAAATAATCGAGGTAACACAAAACATCCGAAACGAAACGAGGCACATGTCCGACCCGCTCGAGTGGTCTCACAGATTAGTAGATGACATGCTCACTTGTCCTAAATCCGTTCATGTCACTGGGTGTTTTCCAACAACGTAGGGTCCGCGCACAAAGATGGTCGCAACTGAGTCGTAGTCGTAAGTCGTTGTCGTAGGTCAACGCACAAGGATTTTAC
>NW_017300337.1:57655-57899 GCF_001594075.2 Trachymyrmex cornetzi
ATATCCTATTGCGTCAGTTGACGCAAACAACTGGCGCAATAGGATATACGTAAACGACATACGTAAAATCCTTGTGCGTTGACCTACGACAACGACTTATGACTACGACTCAGTTGCGACCATCTTTGTGCGCAGACCCGTACACAGATGACACAGTGTAACACTGTGTCGTACACAAAGTGTTCCAACTATGACACAGTGTTAAGCCAGCAGCACACGATGCTTGTTTTCTTACTGGATTGCT
>NW_017300337.1:57997-58857 GCF_001594075.2 Trachymyrmex cornetzi
AATCTGTAAGAAAAAACGTTGGGACGGCCCCGCGAACCGAGATATTAAGCGTTAAAGTTGACGACTATAGAGGTTAGGAAATCTGTCACGGCCACATTACCGCTATGTCTTCATGCTTTTAAATCAAACCCACTCTGGCGGTTCTCTCAGAAACTAAATCTAGAGTTCTGAGCGTTCCAGCAAGATTTTACACAGTGGAACACAGTGTAACGTCTCTGTGTCCTAGCTGGAAAACAGCCACTGACCTCTGATACACGGTACGCTTAATCGGGTTTAATAACATCCGTAGTTATGAAATTGGCCAATCATAGCTTTTCGTCGGGAGAATGGAATGATTGTGATTGGCCAGTTTCATAACTACGGATGTTATTAAACTCGATTAAGGGTGCCGTGTAAATGTAGTCACTGACTACGGCTGGTTTCCTTTTAGGAGACACAATCGACACACTTGACACAAATCGACACACGTCGCTTTCCATTTACAATTTTGTTCAAACTCAATCGACACACTTCGCCTCTGCTCGGGAGCAGAGTCAGAGTGTGTTTCGAGTCTGTTCAAGTGTAATTTTGATGAATTAAGTGATATTAGAACGCACCCGCAAACCAATTTCCATCATTTTGTTCTGTTTCCAGCATCTGGAGACACGGTAGTGTCTCGGTACTCAGTCGACGAATGCTAAACACTGCATTGTTGTTAATTTTCCCTCAAGTATTATATTATTAATTTTATATATTTTATTTAAAAAGCAACAAAAATAATAATAAACTTTATTTTTTAAATATATTTTATTTGATAAAAATTTTGATATACAATATTTATAAATACCTGTAAAGTTTAAAAATAATTTTGAAAAGTTTGT
>NW_017300337.1:59128-60657 GCF_001594075.2 Trachymyrmex cornetzi
CAGCCTACATTTACACGGCACCCTTAATCGAGTTTAATAACATCCGTAAGTATGAAACTGGCCAATCATAATCATTCCATTATCTCGACGAAAATGATTGGCCAATTTCATAACTACGGATGTTATGAAACCCTATTAAAGGTGCCGAGTAAATGTAATCACTAATCGTTGGGCCCGTTGGGGCACATGAATCCAGACCCTTGACACTCCCACAATAAGGTTTGTTCGCGTCGCACGCTCCAATATGCTCCTGTTCATTCCAACGTGCTCTAATACGTCGCGTCACCGGAACCAATATGGCGATTAGATGTTCGTGTCGCGTTAAGGCCCGTCTACAATACACGGAGTAAGAAGTAAGAGTAAGAAATTGACCAATCACAGTCGAATGTGAGAAGAATAATCGACTGTGATTGGTCAATTTCTTACTCTTACTTCTTACTCCGTGTATTGTAGACGGGCCTTTAGAGCATACTCCATGGATCAATTAAGAGCATGCTCTATTTGCTTCACCTCAGAAGGTGGTGCGGTTGGGGCATGTTACACACGCATGCGTAATGATTGAGAATGTGTAGTGTTAAGAGAAGTATTTCATGGTTCTTAAGCTGGAAACACAATAGACACAGGCAATAGGCACAGGTAATAGGGAATAACGAGCCGTCCAATCAGAGCTTTGGGGTATAAGTTCGATATTATATCCCAGAGCTCTGATTGGACGGCTCGTTATTCCCTGTTACTTGTGCCTATTGCTTATGTCTATTGTGTTTCCAGCTTAACAGATATCTTAACCTATGTTCTGTAGTCAACTTTAACGAGAGTGGCGCTCAATTTAACGATTAATCTCGGTCCATGAGGCAGAGCGACGCTTTTTTTTCTGGAGGACGCTTGTCCCAACTTGTCCGAAATCCGTTCGTGTCACCGAGCGTTGGGGCACATGAATCCAACTGCTCCAACCGCCATCCTACCGGTGATCCAAGTGCTCTCTGGGTTAATTTAGAGTAAGCGACGCGAACAAACCTCTAGTTTCGATGGCTACTTAATGGGTGCTTTCCATTTGATGACACAAGTCGGCACAAGCGTCGTTTTATCCTCGTTGGCATTCAGAGAGTGACAAAGATAGAACATTTGTGTTGACTTATGTCATCAAATGGAAAGTACTCTACAATAAGCTGTTACTGAAGTTTATAAAGTCTTAAATCATAAAAAATTACCCAATCACAATCGAATGTGAGAAAAATAATCGATTATAATTGGTCCATTTTTTATAGTTTAATACTTAAAGATTAGGTAATGACTTATTGTAGCTTATAAGAGGCATTCTACAATAAGCCATTCTACATAAGCCAGCTGGAAATTCACTAATCACAGTCGTCAATTTTTAGCTACTGACTTCTAATTTATGACTAATGGCTTATTGTAGAAGGCTTAGAACATATACACATGGAATGATAATAGGACGCTCAGGCTGAAGCCAAGATAGGTGTGAGAGAGAAAGGTATAGAAGACCTAAAATTCGCAATGCGCATGCTCAA
>NW_017300337.1:60781-61112 GCF_001594075.2 Trachymyrmex cornetzi
TGGCTTCAGCCCAATGCATTGGCGGTATAGGCAATGAGTGTTCCATGTGTATATGTTCTAAGGTAGAAGGCCTATAATGAGCGTTCTATAATAAGTCATTATCTAAGCTTTAAATCTTATAGCGGGGAGCACAGACTCTTGCATAACGCATAACACATGAGGCATAAGAAATTAACCATAGTTCTCTATTACATGGAAGGGAAAGAAACGGAGAACTTCGATTGGTACATATTCTTATGCATTACGTGTTATGCGTTATGCAAGAGTCTATGCTCCCCGCTTAATGGCTCCTGCACACTGGACGCTGAAACGCTTGCTTCGCGGTAAAATG
>NW_017300337.1:61286-70631 GCF_001594075.2 Trachymyrmex cornetzi
ACTGTTTTGTTCCCCTTGATCCAATCTATGTCCCCACTGTGTTTCAGTCACATTTTTTTAGACACCCTGTATATGTATATATATATATATATATATAAATTTAAATTACATACGCGCGCGCTCACATAATAAAGAAAAAAATATAAAAATCTCAAATATATACAAAACAAAGCATTAAAAAAGATTATTTTAAATATATGTTTGTATCTTAGAACATATATAAATGGAAGAGGAATAAGGCGCTGAACGTGAAGCCAATATCTGTGCGAGAGAGAAAGGTAGTAGGAGATAAATGTTCGCAATGCGCATGCGCAGCACCGTTATCTGTGTGTATTGTGCAGTTGGTTTAGTGTTTCTTACGCATTCGTACATTACACAGACGTGTAAAACGTGATGCTGCGAATGCACATTGAGAACATTTATCCCTTACTACCTTTCTCTCTTGCACAGATGTTTGCATCAGCGCGAGCCATGGGCAAGTATAAGCAATGCCCCTTCCATTTATATATGTTCTAAGGTTGTATATTATACATGTTTTTTAAGAAGGAATTATAATGCACACACGCAACAAAATTTTTACATCACGCTTTTTTTAAATATTGACATTTCTTAAAAGAAATTATATTATTTGTACATAAAGTAATTTCCTCGCTTAAGCTTTACTTTAATTAAACATATAAAAGTTCAATAAATTTTTCATGAATACTTTACAATATTTTATTATATTTTATATAAAGATATATTAGAAAAAAAAATTTATAAACTACTCTTATTATCTGAGGAACTTTTATAATACTTCAGTACAGTGACGGATTAAGTATTTTACTCTAAGCACCAACATTCAGCCACTCCAGGTGGCTTCATCAATTTATAAATTTGATAAAAGCAAAAATGGATAAAAAATGATTTATACTCCAGCGCATTAACTGGTAAAAGCATTCATCGTTTCTGATAAAACATGCTCGGTGTAACTCGTGCAAAAACGTTAGACTAACAAATTAAATATTTATCTCAATTGTGAAAATGTTATATTTTGAAAAATTTGTCGCCTCCTCAAATTTGACGCCCTAGGAAAGTGCCTTATTTGCCTAAGCGTTAATCCGTCATTGCTATAATAATTTATAATATGTAAAAAAAGAAGAAAATGATCAAATTATACAAACAAAATTATTTGATGTTATTTTTTTTTAAAAATGTCATAAAAATGTGTGCCATGAAATATTCATTGGACTCATTATATTTAAAATTTGATTCAGAACATTTTATATATATTCAAAACCTTTTTTAAATCGTTTTATTTCACAAATATCATATTTAGATATTCAAATACTTTTTGAAACAAAATGATTCTTACCTCCTTTCCATTTGCATGCACGTGTGAATAAGTGCATGCACATATACACATGTGTATGTATATATACAGGGTGCCCCGTAAGTTTTTGCCAAGTGCTTTTGTATAGATAGAGCGGATTAAACTGAGGCCTCTACCATTTTACAATTTTCGCAATAGCTAATAAGATATTTATTACTAAAAATTGCCGAATATTGGATTTCAATAATTTTTTACTCAAATACAAAATATCAATTTTACGGAAAAACTGCAAGAGACAAAAATCATTAATTTCTTCTCATAGAACTCTAAAAACTTTTTCGGAATTTATCAACTTTTTAGTACTGCATTTTCTTATTTTTATCAACATAAGAAAATACAATATTAAAAAATTCTGAAAAAGTTCTCAGAACTTTATGAGAAGAAAATAAACAATTTTTGTCTCTCGCTGTTTTTCTGTAAAGTTGATAATATTTGAGTAAAAACATTGAAAACCAATATTCAGCGATTTTTAGTAATTAATATCTCGTTAACCATTGAGAAAATTGCAAAATGGTAGAGGATTTTTCAACTCAGTTTAGTCCGCTCTGCGTACACAAAAGCGCTTGGCAAATACTTACAGGACACCCTATATACAAGGTGTATTATTTTAATTGACGCATTAAAATATCTCTTGAACAGTGCATTTAAAAAAAATGTTTTAGACAAAAGTTATATGGTTTGGAGGGGAACATAAGATGGTGCTACTGGTTTGACCTTGAAAAGTTGTTTGAAGATCACGTAAAAGCCATCAATTTCTTAAATGGAATCCCATATATTTCATTGCATATTCTTGTAGCTTATCTCGAAAGCTTTCCAAAATACTATAATTAAATTCATTTTTATTAAGTACTTTTCGAGATATAAGATTTGAAAGTTAGCTCGGATCCTCATATGGGCAACAACGCTTTGACACAGAGCTCTGATTGGTGGAAAGCCGATTGTGGGGATAAAATTTACCTTCGTCATCCGTTTTTCACCAATCAGCGTTCGGTGTCAAAGCGCTGTTGCCCGTATGAGGATCCGGGCTTACAGCACCGCTGGCATTAAGCACTACTCAAGGTGTCCGAGCTAAAACCTCTTGAATGTTGTGTCCGACCGCTAGCATTAGCATTACCATCGACGAGATATTATTAAAGACCCTGGGCAAATTTTCGGCTGTATAAAAAGGGCCCCAAGGGCTCGGAGGTAATTCAAGAACGCTGACATTACCGACAATTGATATAAATTTACTATTATTAACATAAATATTTGGAGCATGCATTATTAAATTCATGATTTTTTATTACATAAATGTTTCATAAATAAATATACATACTTGTAAAGCTGTAATATCCTATATATTGCAAAAAAATCACAATTTTTTCTCTGCAATTTTATCATCTTTATTGATAATCAAACTTGGATGATAACTAGACTGCGGAACTTTATGCAAAATACTTAACTGAATATTAACTATCGGACAGTTTTAGCAGTCAATCGTTGTTCGTTAAAGAGTTATTAAAAGGTGAATTAAAAAGATTGAGATTACCATCTGTAAATTTACAAAATTGCAAAATATGCATTTTATGCAAAACATTCAGTTAAGTATTTTGCATAAACTTCCGCAGTCTAATGATAACACTGAAATCTCAATTTTAAAGAAAAATCGAGTATTATTGAGTTATAAATATATAAATATATCTATTAAACTAATAAATCATAAAATTAGTACAATATTATCAGTTTTTAACTCTTAATCACTTCAATATTCACAAGGACGCGAACTCCCGTAAGGATGTCGGTCTTTAATAGTATCTCGTCTTTAATAGTCTTTAATAGCATTATCGGTGGCATTACCACCGATGATATACTATTAACCGACATCCTTACAGCAGTTCACGTCCTTGTGAATATTGAATGAAGAGTTAAAAAAAGAGTTCAAAACTGATAATATTGTACTAATTTTATGATTTATTAGACGTATTTATGCATTTTGTAAGTAATAAAATAATACTCGATTTTTCTTTAAAATTGTGATTTCAGTGTTATCGTCAAAGTTTGATTATCAGCGATGATAACTGCAGAGAAAAAATTGTAATTTTTCTACAATATATAGGATATTATAGCTTTACAAGTATGCATAATTATTTATGTAACATTTATGTAATAAAAAATCATGAATTTAATAATGGACCAAATATTCATGTTATAGCGATTTCAGCTGGGAACACCAACATGCACTGGTGCATATTAAGACCGTTGTACACTGTTAATTCCTACCACCGTGGCAGTGTATGTTTCGTCAGATGAATACGAGATTCACGAAATACGAACCTCATTAACGATCTATAATACTGGTCGCGTAGTATCATGATCGCAGACACCTATTGCAGTGTTTGAAGGATAGTTTTATTAAAATGATGCATTGGTCTGACTGAAAAATGATTAAGTCAATTGAGGGGCCCCTGTGGAAAATATTACATATAAGTGGAGGGGGGGGGGGGGAGTAAAGGGTTTATCCCGCCCCAGTACCTAAATATATAAAATTTCTTAAAATAAGAAGAGTTAAAGAAAGGGGTAGTAGTCAAAATCTTATATTATATAAACGTCGGTATGCTACGTTAAGTGATCCTAGTATTAAGGGGATGCTGGAATGACAGTCGAACTTAATCAAGGTCGATAGTACAGACTTTTTTAAATTCAAAATTCGATAATAGTGACATCTTTCATTCATTTCTTGTACTTATTATATATCGTTGTGTCTCGCTCAAACGCATCATCTGTCCTTATCTAACATATTGCAACGCCATCTCTTAGAAAGAGATCAACTAAAATACTGTTCGGTTTCATAACTTCACGTTAATTTTATTCGTAGTATACGAACGAAATTTTTGACAACTCTTTTCTCTTAGACCATAGCCCTTACCTCGTTTCTAAAAGCATAGGACTGTTCTTCGAGGTTTTCTGTAGGCTGCTGGCTAGTTATTTTAAACGGGTAAAATCTGAAACTCTTATATGCAGCACAAATAGTGACGAGTTGACTACAGGAGCCGGTGACAAAACTACAATTTTTAATTTTCTTCCATTTTTCGTATTAAATTGTAGCTGGCAGCCTGTGTTATTATCGATACTTTAATTATGGAGAAGGACTTTTCAATCCATAAACACAATTAAAAGAAAAGTCTTTAAAAATTAATAGTAAAACAGGACACTCCAGCATCCCCTTAAGGGAATTAAAAAGTTTCCAAAACCTTCATTCGCCATTTTCGACTGTTTGCATCATTCACGATTTTCGAGAAATCTATCTAGTTTGAGGTGACCGATTTTCACTTCCATTTTTGGGATACAATTGGTCACGTTTACTCCTATCACGGGAACCAGGACCAACCATTAACGAAGAAAAAGAACAATAACATGTATTGTGATAATTTATAGTATTTATAAAAATTTTATTGCGATGGCTTCGTTTTCGAGTAGATATATAAATACGTAAATATTAAATTAATAGATGTAGTTTAACATTTAATACGCATTCGATATTAGAGATTTATGTTCCTAATCTAAAACTTGCTGTAAAGCTGATTCTACAATGAGTCAGTAATCGGAAATCATAAATTGACGCTACAAGTTGGATATATCAATTTTCAGCGTCAGACGAAGGCTATATCCGGTTACGATCCACTTGATGCTACGAATGTTTCGAAGCATTTTTTGATTGGTCAGGTAAAATTCTTTCTTCCGGTTGGTCAAGTAAAAGTTTCAAAGCATTTGTAGCATCAAGTGGATTGCACCCGAAATCAGACACTAGCGACAAAATTAATACCACGTGATCACACACACGCTGTTCTTCAACGTCTCATGCACGCAGTAATAAGACAGAGATCAAACTCAAGGTCTAAGGGGCTCCGCACAATAAAAGGAACAGGGAACAGAGAACAGAGAATAAGAATTTTAACCCATAAGAAATCATGTATTATGAAATACAGAGTGTGTATTCCACAATACCATGTATGTAAATATGAAACCGGAATTTTTCAAAAGAAAATATACGTTTATTGCATGAAAATGATAAAAAATATTTTATTCGAAGTATTGCCCATCGCTAGCTATACATTTCTCTCATCTGTCTGACAATTTGTGGATGCCACGCCAAAAAAATTGTTGCTCTTTTGAGCCAAACCAGTCATCTAGCCGTTTTCGTACGTCTTCGTAAGAAGTGAAGCGCTGCTGAGTAAGTGCGTGTCCCATCGATGCAAATAAGTAGTAATCGGACGGAGCCAAGTCTGGTGAGTAAGCCGCATGCGAAAATATTTCCCAATCAAACGCCTCAATCGTTTCTATGACCAGTTTTGCTGTGTGTGATGGTGCATTATCATGAAGCAAAATCACTTTGTGTTGCTTCTTTTGATATTCCGGTTGTTTTTCACGCAAAGCTTGGTTCAAATTGATCATTTGTTGATGGTAGCGTTCAGTATTATCGGAGTTTCGCCAGGTTTTAGCAACTCATAATAGATCAAACCTTTCTGATCCCACCAAACACAGAGCATTGTCTTCCGCCCATAGCGATTTGGCTTTGCAGTCGATGTCAATGGTTCGCCTGGAGTTACCCATGATCTTTTACGCTTAGGATTCTCAAAATATATCCACTCGTTTCATCGCCAGTCACAATTCGATGAAGAAATGACTTTCTTTTGTACCTGGCGAGCAGCATTTCACAAGTGGTTTTCCGGTTTTCCTGCTATCTTTCATTCAGTTCATGTGAAACACATTTTCCCATCTTCTGGATCTTTCCCATGGATTTCAAACGTATGGAGACGGCTTCTCGTGTCACATTCAGTTGATCCGAGAGTTGTTGAGTTTGAGCGTTATCCTCATCCAACAATGCTTGCAATTCGCTGTCTTCAAACTTTTTCGGTGGTTTTCCACGTTCTTCGTTTCTCACGTCAAAATCGCCACTTTCGAATTTTTTAAACCACTCAAAGCACTGTGATTTACCAAGAGCATGCTCACCATAAGCTTCGACAAGCATTCGATGCGATTCTGCAGCAGTTTTCTTCAAATGGTAACAGAAAATCAATGATGTCCGCAAATCGTAGTTTCCAGGCACAAAATTCAACATGTTCAACGCTATTACAAACTATACTGTTGTATGAAACTTGTATTGTTGTGAGTTGAAAATTTTTGTCAGATGTCAGAACAAGGAAATGGCGTCAATGACGCGGTTTGACGGCAACTACATTGACAGCTATAACCATCTATTGGTAAATTCCGGTTTCATATTTACATACCTGGTACATGATTTCTGATAGGTTGAAATTCTTATTCTCTGTTCTCTGTTCCCTGTTCCTTTTATTGTGCGGAGCCCCTAAAAGTGGGCTCGAAATACGGTGTAGGAAAACCCATGGAAAATTCGGCAGATGTGATTTCAGTGCCATCACGCCTTGCGGGAAAAGTTGGAAGTATTAACTGTGATCACAAGTGAGGTGATCCCGATTGGTCACGGCTCGATTGGACACCACCAATCACAGCGACCGGTGCTTAGGAGCTTTGTAGTCTCAAGTGCTGTGAGTGGCTCGTGTCCAATTGAGCCGCGTCCAACTGGGTGCCACCCATCACAAGTCACACGTATGTATGTATTAGGTGTTAAACTTAATTCCTATCGTTTTTTCGTCTCGAAAATCGATTTGTTTCGAAGGGAAGATGAATGAACACCGTAATCAAAGTAATTTCCTCCATTTTCTACTACTTTTTCCCATCTCTCCGGCAACAGGGCAATCCCACGACGGTAGAACGCGGTGTCTTTCGAGGCGATCCATTTATCCACCCATTTTTGGACTTTGTTGTAACTGGAGAAGTGTGTGTCCGTAAGTGCGTATTGCATCGATCGGAAGAAATGGTAATCCGACGGTATCAAGTCTGGAGAGTACGCTGGGTGCGGCAGAACTTCCCATTCAAGTTCTAGAAGTGCCTGCTTCACGCTTTTCGCGACATGCGGTCGAGTGTTATCATGCAAGAAAATGACTTTACGTGGATTGTTGGCTACGGATGATCTTTTTTGCATCAATTCGTCACTCAATCGACCTTTGGAGTAACATTTAACTGTTTCGACAACTCTAAAAGCGTTTGAGCTAGATTCTCATCAAGCAATTCTTGCAGCTCGACATCTTCAAATTTTTTTGGCTGTCCTGGACGTTCTTTGTCTCTCACATCAAAATCACCGTTTCGGAAGCGTTCAAACTAAACTCTACATGTTCTTTCCGATGGAGTTTCATCACCATACACTTCGGATAATAAGCGATGCGCTTCACCTGCGGTTTTCTTGAGGTCGAAATAGTAAAGAAGCACATGTTGGAAAAACAGCTTATCGCGATTCATTTCCAATCGATTGGAAAATCTTTTTGGCATCGAGAAATCTAATCCGTGAGGATTGAATCACTTTCAGCGATGTCTAAACTACAAAAGACATATGACTTCATCGTCGAAACTCGCCAGCGTTGGAGCCAACACCCTAGTATCGAGCGGTAGGAATTAAGTTTAACACCTAATATGTATGTAGTAGATACATACGTGTGACCTGTGGTCAAGTGACACTCAATACTTCCAACTTTTCCCGCAAGGCGTGATGGCACTAAATCACATCTGTCGGATTTTCCATGGGTTTTCCTACACCATGTTTCGAGTCCACTTTTTTCGTGAGGAGCCGCTTAAGTTTGATCTCCTTCTTATTACTCCGTAATCTTATGAAAGCACCAAGTCCGATAATGAGTGCTTTCCATTTGATGACACAAGTCGATACAAGTGTCGTTCTATCTTTGTCACTCTCTCAATGTCAACAAGAATAAAACGACGCTTGTGTTGACTTGTGTCATCAAATGAAAAAGCACCCAATTACACCAACTGGCCCCAACAAATTTATCGGGGTCACTTTGGGTGCTTTCCATTTGATGACACAAGTCGACACAATTGTCGTTCTATCTTTATCACTCTCTGAATGTCAACAAGGATAGAACGCTTGTGTCGACTTGTGTCGATTTTTGTCATCAAATGGAAAGCACCCTTTGTGTACACTTCTGCGGTGTACCGAGTCCAGACGAATATAGGTGTGTTTTTTTTTGGCTGAACCTTTACACTAGTTCATCTTTTTTCCTTTTCTCTCCAGCAAGAAAGAAAAGGAAGAAAGATGAACTAGTGCAAAAGTTCAGCCAAAAAGAGCAGGCCTCATGTAACACTGGCTTAGTTTCCACCGAGGGTTTAAACCGGATTAGAATGTAAGAACCAACTAACTACAATCGAGTATTCCCTTCTTACAGTCGAACAGGGGAATGCTCGACTGTAGTTGGTTGGTTTTTACATTCTGATCCGGTTTAAGGGGATGCTAAACCGATTACCCAACTCAATCAAGGTCGATAGTACAGACTTTTTTAATTCCAAATTCGATAATAACGACATTTTTGATTTAGTTTTTACATTATATTATATAATATATATCATTCTGTCTTATTCAAACGCATGGGGTGATCCCGATTGACCACGGCTCGATTGGACATCACCAATCACAGCGACCGGTGCTGCTTAGGAGCTTTGTAGTCTCAAGCACTGTGAGTGGCTCGTGTCCAATTGAGCCGTGTCCAACTGGGTGCCACCCCAAACGCATCTGTTCTTATCTAACATATGCCAGCACCATTTATCGCAAAACCGCGCACGGAATTTTGGCTCTGTTGACAGTCCCAGTCTTCACAAAGCACCTGTATACACGTATTTTCTATTAGGTGGAAATATTTCTTTTCTAGACTTTCAATCTTAGTTCTACAAACTCGGTATCATTCGTTTCAATAATGTGACCTCAGCAGCTGCTTATTTTCAAGATATGGACTCTAAAACTCTTATATCAAGCAAATATACAGGGTGGGGAAAAAGTATGGAAGCAAACAATTATTTCCGAAACTATTCATTTTTCGACAAAATGTCTTAGACATAATTTTTATGGTATGAAA
>NW_017300337.1:70892-79378 GCF_001594075.2 Trachymyrmex cornetzi
CCCTGTATATCTGAGTTGACAGCTGTACGAGCCAAAACTAAGGGAATTTTCAACGAATCTTAAACTTTTTTTCGATTTTCTCATGAAATCCAGTGCAGCTAAGGTTCTGTTTGTGCGTACTTTAATTTAAGCAATAATACTTTTGCAATCCGTACATCCAATACAGAGATTTTTCACCGAATGGAAATGTGGTAAAACAGGAGGCTTTAGCATCGCCTTAAACCCTCGGTGGAAACTTATAGCGTTTTCGATTGGGGTGCACTGGCTGCACTCAGTGTCAAGAGCGTGTTCGATTGGCAGTGTCAATGCGCACTTGGCTAGTGTCACGTGTTCATTTGATCGCACGACACTCGCGTAGTGCGCACTCAGTGCGCACTAAGTGGCACGAGATATTTTGACGGTGCCAGTTCAGTGCACGTTTTATCATAGTTAAGGATATACATAGGGACAAGCAAATCTGCGCAGTTGAATTGAAAACGGGGTCTTGTCCCTACTCTTAATATCTTTTACTGTGGTTTTGTAACATTTTGTTGAACATTGCTTCAAGGTGAACAAAAATGAGTTTCAGCTTTAGCACTGAAAATCTTGGCGTCTTCTTTTGAACTTGCACTATTCAGTGCAACCCATGGAACTCGTCCAGTGTTGGTGTGAACTGAGTGCGCACTAACTTTTGCCGAATCGAAAACGCTATTAGCTACTGGCGAGGAACTGCACCATTCAACCAGCCGAACACACCAGTTGCACCGACACTCGAAATATGCAAACGGTGCGTCTCAGCCAACGACATATGTACATAGACCAAACAGTCCCATGTTTTTCAGAGGTGGGGGTTGAAACCAGAAATTGACAGTTGGGGTGATCTCGATTGATCACGGCTCGATTGGACACCACCAATCACAGCGATCGGTGCTTAGGAGCTTTGTAGTTTCAAGCGCTGTAAGTGGCCCGTGTCCAATTGAGCTGTGTCCAACTGGAGGCCACCCTTGACAGTTTAGGTGGCCTTTTAAGACCCGTGCTATTTCACTCTCTCGCACTGTTCTCATCAAAATAGAGACACCACGGGTCTTAAACACCACATAAACTGTCAATTTCTGGCTTCAAGCTACGGACATAATGCTTGGTCTATGTTTATATGTCGTTGGTCTCAGCCGAAATCACTATGAGTGCAAAAACGAAATGAAAATTATCAAAACACGTTTTATTAACAGTACAATAAAATATATTGGGGATTGTACGATTTAATTTGATTTTAATACATTTTTACGGCAATTGTGTATGACAGCTTTATGTGCACTAGTGCCTTCCAGCCGAAATCGCTATTTATTGTACAACGGTCTTTATATGCATCAGGGTACATGGGTGGCACCCAGTTGAACACGGCTCAATTGGACACGAGCCACTCACAGCGCTTGAGACTACAAAGCTCCTAAGCACCGGTCGCTGTGATTGGTGGTGTCCAATTGAGACGTGGTCAATCGGGATCACCCCAGTGCACATTAGTGCATCCCAGCCAAAATTGCTATTAATAATAGCAAATTATATAAATTGTCGGTAATGTCAGCGTTCTTCAATTACCTCCGGGCCCTTAAGGCCCTTTTTATACCACCGAAAATTTGCCCAGGGTTGACGGTCTTTAGCATCTCGTCGATGGCATTACCGACGGTGTTCGACCGATAGCTAAAACTTCTTGAATGTTTAGAATCTTGATCTGGATAACATTTATCAAGATCAAAGTCACTGGAGGTTGTTCCTCACATTTTCATTTTTGCACAATAAATTAAATTAAAAATTACATTTCTACGTAAAAATAAAAATAAGAGGTACAACTTCCAGTGGCTTTGATCTTGACAAATGTTATCAAAGTCATGCTCCTGAATAATATTCAAGAGGTTTTAACTGACGGTCGGACACCTTGGATAATGCTAATGCAGGTGGTACTGTACCTTTGAAGCCTTATCACTGGAAAAGTACTTAATGAAAAATAATTGTTTTGGAAAGTTCTGGAGGCAAGCTACAAGAATATGCATGAAATATAATGAAATATATGGAGAATTTCATTTAAAAAATTGATGACTTTTACATGACCTTCAAACAACTTTCCAAGGTCAAACCAATAGCATCATCTTATGTTCCTCTCCAAACTATACAACATTTGTGTAAAACATTTTTCTCTGAAATGCACTGTTTAAGAGATAATTTAGTACGTCAATTAAAACGATACATCCTGTGTTTGTATATATATGTGTGGTGTATGTATATATATATATATATATATGTGTATATTAGGTGTTAAACTTAATTCCTGCCGTTTTTTCGTCTCCAAAATTAATTTGTTTCGAAGGGAAGATGAATGAATACCTTAATCAAAGTAATTTCCTCCATTTTCTACTACTTTTTCCCATCTCTCTGGCAACAGGGCAATCCCACGGTAGAACGCGGTGTGTTTCGAGGCGATCCATTCATCCACCCATTTTTGGACTTCGTTGTGATTGGAGAAGTGTGTGTCCGTAAGTGCGTGTTGCATCGATCGGAAGAGATGGTAATCTGACGGTGCCAAGTTTGGAGAGTACACTGGATACGGGAGAACTTCCAATTCAAGCTCTAGAAGTGCCTGCTTCACGCTTTTCACGACATGCGGTCGAGCGTTATCATGCAACAAAATGACTTCGCGTCGATTATTGGCTACGGATGATCTTTTTTGCATCAATTCGTCACTCAATCGGTATAATTGCTGTTTGTAGCGATCAGCTGTAACGGTTTCATTTGGACCCAAGAGTTCGTAATACAACACACCTTCCTGGTCCCACCAAACGCACAGCAAGGTCTTATGCCCGTAAATATTCCTCTTCGGCGTTGAAGCGGATGGTGGCCGGATCCACCCATGATTTTTTCCGCTTGGGATTATCAAAATAAATCCATTTTTCATCGCCAGTCGATGCATCACAAAAAACTCTTTTCTTTGCCTGGCAAGCAAAGAAGTCGCAATAGTCAAACGATTTGAAATGGCACTTTCTGACAACTCATGTGGTAGACATCTCCCTTCCTTATGGATGTTTCCCATGGCATGCAAGCGTTTTGAGACGGCCATTGGAGTAACATTTAACTGTTTCGATAACTCTAAAAGCGCTTGAGCTAGATTCTCATCAAGCAATTCTTGCAGCTCGACATCTTCAAATTTTTTCGGCTGTACTGGACGTTCTTTGTCTCTCACATCAAAATCACCGTTTCGGAAGCGTTCAAATCAAACTCTACATGTTCTTTTCGATGGAGTTTCGTCACCATACACTTCGGATAATAAGCGGTGCGCTTCAGCTGCGGTTTTCTTGAGATCGAAGTAGTGAAGAAGCACATGTCGGAAAAACAGCTTATCGCGATTCTTTTTCAATCGATTGGAAAATCTTTTTGGCGTCGAGAAATCTAACATGCGAGGATTGAGTCACTTTCAGCGATGTCTAAACTACAAAAGACATATGACTTCATCGTCGAAACTCGCCAGCGTTGGAGTCAGCATCTTCTAGCAGCGAGCGGCAGGAATTAAGTTTAACACCTAATGTATATTATATGTGTGTGCGTGTGTGTGTGTGTGTGTAATATTAGAAGTAATTTATCATACGAGTTTCTTTTTTGAATTTGATAGATTATATTTGACCATTGTAATCATGATGGAAGAAAATAAAAATTTCTTCTATTATAATTATAATAATTTATAATAATGCGTAATAACTTATGAAAATTAATTTACACTGACAGAAAAAAGGATTAGACTTTTTTCTGATGTAGAAACTCACATGAACTTGTTAAAATAAAATTATCAATTGAGACTAGACTGCAAATGATTGATGTTTGCTGACAAATCCATTAACCAAGAAGGAACTGCTATTACCATTTTGAATTGTTTCATAATAATTTGGAAGAATTGTCTTCTTTTGTTTCTCTATTCTTTGATCATACTTAGCCTTATTGTAACACAATACTCCTAATATGGCCATAGTCATACCAAATATGTTAAGCCATGTAACTGGATTGCCAAGTACGAATAATGTCACTGCTATCACAAATATACGTTTGCTAGCACTCGCTACCGCATATGTCAGAGGCGTCACAATAGATAGCACGGAAAATGCAATAATATTTTGAAACCAATTAAGTATACCATCTAGAAATAATAATCCTAATATATAATAGCTTATTTCTACGGACGGTTTTAACATCGGTTCGTACATCAAATTGTGTAAATCATACACAATCCAAATTGGTGAGAACATAAATAGAGCTAGACGACCAAGTATGTGCAGCAGCCGCAAATGATGTACGCCTGTGTCATGTAACACCTGTAGATAGAAAATTACAAGATTAAAAACAGAAATAGATATAATTATGGTAAATGAGAAATAATTTTTTTACATTGCATTATACCTTTTTTGAATAAATATTTTGCAAGGAAAACGCCATAGTGGAGGCTAAGGCGCTTATCAAGCCAATCATGTTGAAACTAAGTTCTGTTAGTGTCGCTACAGCTACGCCGCCAACTATCGGTACAAGGCTCAAGTATATCTTCCATGTTTGCTGCTCCCGAAGTATTATTCTTGACAGAGCCACCGTAAAAAGAGGCATTGTAGCCTTCACTGGGACAGAGCCAAATTTTAGTTAATATGTAATTAAAAACAAAACCTAAAAAAGAATAGAATAAAATAAGATAAAAAAGATAAAAACATGGAGAAGAGAACAGATAGAAGGAGACTGAAGGAAGAGGGAAAAGCATGGTGGAAGAACAATATGATGGGTGCGTTCGTTTATGCAGTTACTGCCGCAGATGTCGTTCATTTATTCTACCTGCGAAGGCGACTGCAGTGCAGTTTGTCATTCGTTTACGCAGGGATATATACCATCTGCGCGCAGTTATTTCGGAGGTCCTGCTCTGCTCGCAGTATGCTTCACAGTACAAAAATATACAGTAAGGACAAGACCCCGGTTTCTATTTAGCCGCGCATATTTGTTTGCGCATCATTAGCGGCCATGTTTTTGGTGGCATCAATCACGATCAAAGCAGAGAACCCACAGTTTCTCCGTAAGGGCTGTCGCACACACCTTTCGTAACAGTAACCATAAGCCGTACCGTATCAGCCAATCAGAATTAAGAGTTCAAAAGAATTCTCGACTTTGATTGGCTTATTCTTATGGTACGTCTTATGGTTACTGTTACAGAAGGTGTGTGCGGCAGGCCTAATTGCAATCGCGCCATGACATCGCTGCGCTTGCTTAACGACGAGACACTACCATGTCTCCTGAATAACTGATTGCAGCAATTAATTTTATGAAGCAACGTGACTGTGCGTGGATGTATCTGACTGATCACCGATTTGGTGGAAGATTCTCAAAAGTTAAAATTTTTTATCTCCTTTTTTTGTTGAATATAGGCGGTGATTCCTAATACTATTGATACGGTATTTGATTACCAAAGACATGGCAGACTCTAGAAACTCGTCTGAAAAAGATCAAAGGTGTCGACGCTACTTGTCCCTACTAGAGACCCTTTACTAGAGACTGATCATTCGGCACACAAATGGCGGCGATAAATCGATAAATCGATTCGATCAGTTGTCGATTTCGTTTGTTGATCGTTATAACAGAAGAAGTGTATTACATGTAGGTAGGAGAAATAGCTTGTAAGTATACATATTGACTGAATTTAGGTATTAAAATAGATTGTTATTTATATAGAATATTTTCCAATTGCTTAACACATCTTGACACAAACGTAGCAAATTAGTTCACACATTTTTAGTGTTAACAAAATAATTTAATTCTTTTAAGGTTATGAAGTTATCGTGCTTTCCAGCAAGGACATAGTCAGACACAGTATAACACAGTGAATCATTACATCCTTGTTATTTATTACATGTCAAACAAGGAAAAACGATGCTCGTGATCGTTGCGAGCGTCAAGTGGAATGCACCCAAAGATATTAAAAAGTTCATAGCGTTTGAGCAACACTTTGAAAATTAAGCAAGAATATTGAAATTCATGTAAAAAAAATAAATATACCATGTTCGCGCTTAATTTTCAAGGTATTCTCTATCCGTCTCGAATTTTTTAATAACATTAATATATTCAAGATGTCAAAGTCTATAAAAAAACATTATTACTTTTACTTATACCTTTTTAGGCAGAAATTAGTTGCTTTTCGCGCTCGGCTGAACAGCGCTCCTTATTGGCGCCGCCATTAGTGTGCTGAAGTCACGTGCACCAATCAGCAAAAGTCCCGAAATGATCAGTCTCTAGTAAAGGCTCTAGTCCCTACTGTATATCCTTATACTGTGACTGCGTAAACGAACGACAAACTGTGCTGCAGTCGCTTTCGCAGGATATTTTGCTGTTCATAATACCACCAGCTGTAATAGCCGATTGTATTATCAAAAATTAATTTTATTAAAATATAACAAATGAAAAGGGTTAAGAACTTGTCAAAATCACTTGTTCCATTCTTCGGAGGAACAGCTATAATTAGTCAATTTCATAGCTACGGATGTTATTACACTCGATTAAGCTTACCGTGTAAATGTAGTCACTATATTTAATATAGTTTTAAAATAAAAACGGATTATAAATACCGTCCCATGTTCAACGTGATATTAAGATTAGACAGAGATACAATATATTTCTCTCTCCGTTATCGATTTTGTTAAAACTACTACCCTGCATACAAAAGTCGGCTCAAATCATATCGTGTCGCGACTCTGATTAGAGGGTCTTCTTTTTCTTCTTTAAATCCCCTGTATGGTTTTCCGATCCTATTGCGGATCACAGTACCATGTTTAGAGGGTCTCTAGGACCAAGCAAGTGCGTACTTTTCAAAATGAGGACTACCCCCACTCCTCAAATTTTTGACAATGGGTGCATTCAGTACTACAACTGCTCACTGAGCGCTCAGTGAGCTCTTATATCTAATTGGTGTATATTTTTAGATCTAATGGAATATGTCAATTAAATGCAAGAACTTACTGAGCGCTCAGTGAACGGTTGTAGTACTGAATGCACCCAATGCTCGTTCTAGAGATACCGTGTCTATGGTTATTTCTCACTTCATGTGATCGCACCCTTAGCACAGTATAGGTAAGAACAGTAGTTTCATTCTGTGTCGGCACTTTTGATTTGACGCAAACAATCGCCATGTGTTAATTGTGCATGAACACCTATAAGAGCAAAGGATTTTACGGAATAGGGAAACCGGAAAGGCTTGCAATTGCGCACAAGCCAATCACAGCGCTAGAAAAAAAAACTCCCTAGGCAGAAGTCGCTGTGATGGCCCATTGGCAGTGGGCAATTGCTACAGTGTGCAATTTAACCACTCCCGGGAAACTGATTGATGCGCCATGTTGTTAATTGTGCAAAACGGTCGCCATCATTTTTGGCTGAGTAAATTTACTGTTCTTACTTGTACTGTGCCCTTAGTGAATGATCAAATGAAAAAGAGATTAATGTGTAACGCTAGTCACAGATTAAAACAAAACGACTTTGATTTCCTTGATTCTCATTAGGCCTGTTCTTTTTTGGCTGAACTTTTGCACCAGTTCATCTTTCTTCTTCTTCTGCTTTCTTCCTGAAGAGAAAAGGAAGAAAGATGAACTGATGCAAAGTCCAGCTAAAAAGAACAGGCCTATTATAGCGATATCATCTATTTTTATTTTTTACTTTAAGCGCTCGACTATGACTACATTTTTACACAACTTATAGCGTTTTCGGCCCGGCCAGATTTGCACCAACCTGGGTTGGATTAATGGCGTGTTGTGCTCTCCTATTGGTAAAGCAGGTGATGTCGACCAATAGGAAAGATTAATTCAACCCAGGTTGGTGCAAACCCGATCGGCCCGAAAACGCTATTAAGTTCACGTCTTAAGGTAAATTTTCACGAGCTGCTCTAAACCAGCTGTTTCAGCGACAAAAAGGATCACGTGATCAAAATGGACGCTCAATATTCGTCAATTTTAACTACGTGATCCTTTTTGTCGCTGAAACGACCGGTTTGAGTAGCTCGTGAAAATTTATCTTTACGGTATTATTGCAGAATTTTGTGTGCGGCAGCCCTTAATACGCGTATCAGAAGCTCGGTGTAAACAAAGTCAGCATTCAAACTATTAAATACTTGTTTTCATAGACTACATTTAGTCGGCACGATTAAGGAGGTTGTAAGGAGAATGCAATATGTTAAGAATTACTTGAAATTTGGAACATAGCTTTATCTACAAAGCATTCTTTTATGTAAATTTTTTCAGATTTTTTGACCAGCGCATTTTTCTGTAAATTAATAAAATATATAATATAAAATTAATAAAATTCTAGAT
This sequence comes from Trachymyrmex cornetzi, assembly GCF_001594075.2. NCBI lineage: Eukaryota > Metazoa > Arthropoda > Insecta > Hymenoptera > Formicidae > Trachymyrmex > Trachymyrmex cornetzi. Next base: position 79,235 of record NW_017300337.1, read on the forward strand.
TTTATAATAGACTATCTCTCTTTCTCTTATGGGAGATTCGATTCTTTGTATCTGTTTTCAACAAATATTAATATTTGAAATGTTAAGAATCGAATAAATTTATGTTTAATATATAAAGTATAGCATATTAAAAATATATTTGAA
>NW_017300337.1:79614-98120 GCF_001594075.2 Trachymyrmex cornetzi
CAAAGAACGCTTCAAAACATTTATAGTGTCACATTAATCTTATCTACCCGTCAGACATTGCAGTTTACAGTGTTACCAATTTCGATCTTTCAGTTTTACACCGTTACCAAATTTCATTTCTTGAGCTAAAAATATTTATTGTTCTAAAAAATATATGTTTATTTTTGAAACTTTTACACAAATAAACACTAATATTTTTTGTATTTTAATTGCATTATAATCCATATTTCTTTAAATTTTAGCTATTTATTTCTTCAAATTTTAATGTTCAAATGTTGGCTACACTCCATATTTCTTTTGTATTAAAGCATTCCCCTCTCACTGCCCGCCTCAGCCTTACAACCTCCTTAATCGGGTTTAATAACATCCATAGTTATGAAACTGGCCAATCACATTCTTCTGAGGAACAGCTATGATTGGCCAATTTCATAACTATGGATGTTATTAAACTGCCGATTAAGCGTGCCGTGTAAATGTAGTCTATGAAAACAATCATTTAATAGTTCGAATACTGACTTTGTTTACACCGAGCTCTTGATACACGTACTAAGGGCTGCCGCACACAAAATTCCGCAACAGTAACCGTAAGACCTAAACTTAAGCCTATGAGCCAATCAGGATATTGCTTTAGGTCTACGTAATCTCACGAAAATGGAAATAACAGTAAACTTATCCATAACTTTGCAATAAGGCGAATTTAAATCGATTGAAACTCACCTTATGGATAAGTTTACTGCTATTTCTATTTCCGTTACAGTACATAGATCTAAAGCAGTATCCTGATTAGCTCATCGGCTTGAGTTCACGTCTTATAGGCCTTCTGCAATAAGCCGCAAGTCAAAAGTTCTAAGCGATCTTAAATCATAATCGGTGAAGTTGGCCAATAGCCAACTTGAACGACTTGGTTAAGACTGGTTAAGACTTCTGACGTTCTGACTTGCGACTTGTTGTAGAAGACCCATTAAAGTTACTGATACAGAAATTTTGTCTGTGGCTCTGATATTTCATGTGTCGTACAACAAAGCTTTTCAAGCCTGTTGATTGGCTATAGGATAGGACAGAGAAATCAAAAAACCTCTCTGTTCTACAGCTAATTAATAACCACATTTACATGGTATCCTCAATCGGTACCCTTAATTGAAAAATTATTAGAGCTTTATGAGAAGAAAATAAACAATTTTTGTTTCTTGCCCTTTTTGTGTAAAGTTGATAGCACTTGCGAAAAAAATTATTGAAAACTAATATTCGGCGATTTTTAGTAATTAACATCTTGTTAATTATTGCGAAAATCGCAAAATAGTAGAGGACATGTATATATTGCACGGTGTACATAAACCAATAATTAAATCGGAACGACTTTCTATAGTCTATCCACTATATGTGTAAAGGTATATCCACACAAACTTGCATAGCCGCATAAACGTATGCATAAAGAATATTATCCAATCACATTTTATGTACGACTTTAAAAGAGAACTGCAATTGGATAATTTTCTTTATGCATATGTTATGCGGCTATGCAAGTTTGTATGGATATACCCTAATGGCCGTAGCACAGACTTTTGCATAATGCATAACGCATAGTGCATAAGCGAATCAACTATTCAGAAGCTTTCCTTTCCCCTCATTCCATGGAAAAGAATTTCGATTGGTTGATTCTCTTATGCACTATGCATTATGCGTTATGCAAGAGTCTGTGCTGCGGCCATAAGGGTATAGCGGGGAGCAGACTCTTATAGCGTTTTCGATTGGGCAAAAGTTAGTGCGCACCAGTGCGCACTCAGTTCACACCAACACTGGACGAGTTCCATGGGTTGCACTGAATAGTGCAAGTTCAAAAGAATACGCCAAGATTTTCAGTGCTAAAGCTGAAACTCATTTTTGTTCACTTTGAAGCAATGTTCAACAAAATGTTACAAAACCACAGTAAAAGATATTAAGAGTAGGGACAAGACCCCGTTTTCAATTCAACTGCGCAGATTTGCTTGTCCCTATGTATATCCTTAACTGTGATAAAACGTGCACTGAACTGGCACCGTCAAAATATCTCGTGCCACTTAGTGCACACTGAGTGCGCACTACGCGAGTGTCGTGCGATCAAATGAACACGTGACACTAGCCAAGTGCGCATTGGCACTGCCAATCGAACACGCTCTTGATACTGAGTGCAGCCAGTGCACCCCAATCGAAAACGCTATTACATAACGCATAACACATGAGGCATAAGAAATTGAACCAATCAGTGTTCTTTATTTCATGGAAAGAAAGGAAATGAAGAATTTCGATTGGTACATTTTCTTATGCATTACATGTTATGCATTATGCAAGAATCTGTGCTCCCCGATTATATCCACACAAACTTGTGTAGCCGCATAAACGTATGCATAAAGAAAATTATTCAATCACATTTTATATTCATCTTTATAAAAGAAATATAACTGAAATATTATTGCACTAGTTCAGAACTAGTTTAGAATGCTTCGAAAAAGAACAAACCTATAGTCATATGATCTCGTATGATGGAGACAATTGTCTGGTGTATTTATATATAAACTCTCATTTGTCACTTCATTGTTTTATGTTGAATTGTAAAGTTTTAAATGTTTCAACTTTGTATTTTTAATTTGAACTGATGAAGATTTTGTGAGCTGAAATGTATTATCAAAACTTATATATGCTATTTTATTAAATAACTTTTTTTAACTAATTAAATATCTCAGTTTGCTAATTTATTGGTCGTTACATTAAGATATATCGTTTTGCTACACAAATAATCAAGCTTATACTTATTTGTTATAAAACAGAAATGTCATTATAGTAGCACTTTGTCCAAAAAATCACTTATATAGGAACGTTGAGCTATAGTGCTATATAATATCAAAGAATTATAATATTTATACAGAAATTCATGTATGACATATATATGTGATGTGACATGTGTACATATACATATAAATGAATGCATATAAGCATATGTGATAGATACATATGTCATACTAGTTAGAACTTCTAAAAGTCAATAATAATCAAAAGAATATCTTTATTTTAGACCGTATATGTGAGAAACACAATCAATACTAGAAATTTAAAAATTGGTGGTCTAATGGCTCGTACGCAATACAAGAGATCCAGGTTCAAGTCCCGGCTGAGGTAATATTTTTCGCAATAAATTTATTAACAGTTTTAACATATTAACATCTTTATAATATATGATGCTTGATGGTGGCATCAAATTATTAATTGCTTGTCAATTTAATTCGCGATTGCTAGAGTAATTTTAATTGCGTTTATTTAGTTCGGAAAAATAATTTGGCGCGCACTTTGAAAAAGACTACAATATGGTACATATGCAAGTACATATATAGTATATATTAGTAATTCAAAATAGAATTATTTAAGCAACGAAGATTCAGCTTCGACCGTAATAGGCATTTTTTAATTTCTAGCAATAATAATCAGTGATAAGAACATGAAATTTCGAGCTCGGATATGCACGAGTTTTTATGCTTTGTCTATCCGTGTGATTGATTGTCAAACTGTTTTTGGCTGTGTTCAGCAGAGAAAATTAATCGGTTAGAGCTTAGTGATTTTAATATACTGGCTTTAGTTCTTCGTTAAATTCAAGTGTAGGAACCAATCGTTTCAAAAAATCACTAAGCGCTAACTGATTAGTTTTCTCTGCTGAATGCAGCCTTTGTGTATGTAAAGGAAAGGGAAAAACATTTATGTGCTTGAAATGCCACCACTGTCAAAAGTATATATTTCGTATACATACCAGTATGAGCATAAGAGACGGGTACTTTCCAAATGCTGACGTGGCTGAAGACGGTTGCGAGAAACTTGCCCAGAGCTAGAGGTATGATGAGCCGCAAATAGTAGCTCCATGTTATATTAGATGAATATTTCCTTACACCCCACAAATTAAAGAACAGGCCGGAATATATGGTGATCGAGGTTAATTGAACCATGGTCACCGTCAGCGGATATGGAAATTTTGATAGCAGCATCTTGTCGACAACATTGCTGCTGCTGGATACCGCATACCACAGTAAACATAGAAACAATATTGTTATAACCACGCGATTATCTCGTCTATCATCCATGATGTTTCGCGCGGAAGCGCGGTCAAAACTCACGCCTATGCGCCTAATCCTCTAAATTAGTCTTTTCGCATGTAGGCAGTATATACATATATGCAGAGAGAAACCTGAGAGAGGACATGGCGGCCCAAACCTGTAACCGCAAAATGCTGCCGCGCACTACTGCCCTCTGACAATGCGGGTGTAAACTACATAGCAACGTCCACTTTGGTAAATGTTAAGAAGACCCCGCAATTTACCTCAAATTTTGATAAAAATATACTCAATCGATGCGTTTTTACACGAAACGAAAGAATCTGGCAGAAAAAATTGTCGCTTTGCCTCGCGAAGAGATATTAAATCCTCTCCATAGAAGTCGTAGACGGTCGTGGAATCTTAAGTCGTAGGAAACCTTAGGCCGGAATCAGACTACGCATTAAAGAATGAGATTGAAGATTGAAAGATTGAGGTTTGACCAATCAGAACAAGAGGAGACAGAATTTCTTTGTCCTCATTGGTGAAATTTTAATTTTTTATCTTCAATCTCAATCTTCAATGCATAGTCTGATTCCGGCCTTAGAACATATACAGGGTGAATGTTAATGCATGTCCCTACCTTTTACCATGGGAAGTGAGTTATCGACCGCAGCTGTGATTATCTAAACGGTGCATAGATGGCTGCCGCTTAGATCGCACATACGTGCTGAAGGATCGAATGCGATGTACAGACAAATTAAAAACTGTCATGCAGTAAGTTAAATATCATATTATTGAAGCAATGCATACTCAAATAGCACGGACGATCACTCTAAACTAAAAAAAAATTCATTTTTTTCAATTCTTTCTTGGAAATTATGAAATCTTTCCAATCTCTCTTCTCTCTTCTCTCTCTCTCTCTCTCTTTTCAAATAAACTGAAAAAATCTTTTTAAAGAAGATTTTGTAGAAGAGCATAAAAATGTTATTTATTCGAAAAAGTGAGTGGGAAGGGACATTTAGCTAGTATACATTTATAAGTATAAAAATAATAACATAAAATATTAGTATAATACATATGTTCGTATCTCAGACAGCACACGATATATATTTATAAAATATTTACAAAATATTTGTAAGATTTAACAAAGATTAAAGATTAAGATTAAAATTAAAGATTTAATTTTTTGCTAAAATAAATTGATAAATTTTAAACATGCTCTTGTTATAACCAGAGCTGATAAGCAAATTTATTACAATATTTACGATAAATATTTCATAATATTTATAATAAATACTTATGCTCTGCGCAATTTAAAGTATTTACAATATAAAATCCACAAAAATATTTACAAAATATTCAAAATAAATCTTACACAAATATTTTGTAAATATTTTATAATATATTTCAAAACTTTAAAGACCTAAAAATATTGTTTTTTAGTCAATAAGATTAATAAATTGGAGGTTAGGGTTATGGTATATTAAAGGTATCATACAAGTTTGATACGTATTCTAAGTATGATACGCATTCATACCTACCAAACTTCCAGAATATATATCAAACCCAACCCTGCTGAACGGTCAGTGAGCGGTCGCAGTACTGAATGCACCCTATAATAAGAGAGTCGCTAACTCGCCACGTAATCCGAATTGTGCTCTGATTGGCTCGGAGCGCATGAACTCGTAAAGATGCGTGCATTCGTTTATGCAGCGGTCAGCGCATTGAGTATCATTTAATCTTTGTTCAACACTCTGTGAACAACAAGGATAAAGTAATACTTCTGTGCTAACCGCTGCATAAATGAATCCACGCGATTAGAGTGACAATAGTTCCGGATTCGTGAGCGCTCGCTGCTATTGGATGATCTAGAAGAATACACAAATAACAACGAGTGCTCACGGATCTGCTCCACAACAGTTGAGTCTGCTGAACGCGACCAACGAGGCTAATGTCACATGGACATCATGGACGGTTCATGCGATAGCAAATCGTACAGTCATAGGCCCTGCGCACAATAGAAGGAATTAGGAATATAGAATAAACGATTTCAATCTATCAAAAACCGTGTATTCCGATGTATCCGATTTCTAATAGGTTAAAATCATTTAATCTTTATTTCTAATTCCTTATTCCTTCTATTGTGCGCAGGGCCTTATGGTTACTTGTGTTAATCTCTGTTATTCAAATTATAAGTTAATTTAGAATATTGAAGTTTAAATAAAAAAAGTTTAAGAAAAAAAATATTGCTCATCTTGGAGATTGGTGAATTCTTATGTCAGCATATATAACAAAAGATTAAAAAATTAATCGCTTAAAAAAGATGTGAATTCAATTTAATTAGTCAAATGGCCGACAAATTTAACTTTTAAAAACATTTTCGAAAATATTGTAATTTTAATTATTAATAAAATTTCATTTTATTTTTTTGTGATTCTATTGTGATTTCACGCAAATAGAATAAAATTCTATTAGCAATTAAAAATTTAATACTTTTAAAAATATTTTTAACAATTAGATTTATCAATATTTGGTTACTTGAACTGAGTTCACATTGTGAGTAGTAATTTATTTATTTTTCTTTTTTTAAAGATACTCGCGCGCGAATACAACAAAATTGTTTATGTACTTATCCTTTTATGTACGTATCCTTTTTTTTAAAAGAGAATTTTTTAGAAATTATATTACATAAAAAATAACCAATATAGTAGACTTCTTCATATTTTCCTGTAATAATTTGCAAGTATTTTAAATAAGAATTATAAATTTCCGTATTTAACTATTTAATAATTAAAAATTTATGGTTCAATTCTCAATAAAAAAATATATTTTAATCGTGTTAAGAAATATCCAATAAAGAAGAATGGAATTAAAGTGGATTGAAATTTTATCTATCCAAATACGAATTTTTTAAATAATAAACTTTTTTTTATTTAATTAGATTAAATTGGATTCAACTGAATTCAATTGAAATGAAAACTTGCATTTCCTATTCAGAATTTTAAATTGAGAAATATGCACGAGGCATAGAGAAGCTGAGATTATTATTAGATCGAAAAACATAAAAATATGCTTTAGCCTATTCGTATAAATGAATAAAAATGCATCCGGATTGAAGAAGATTCATTTTAACGTTTGCAAAAGCGTATTTCTAAAAATCCGAATTCATTTCAATCCATATTAATCTATTCTGGTTTTCTGGGTATGTACACATCTGTTAATGTTTTTCTCATTATGTCGATCTTTACATATATACAATATAAAGCTAACAACTTTTTAAATCTTAAAATAATTATAAAAATTATCTTAAAGATTGCATTTCTTAAATTAAAATAAGAAGGTTCATTTACATATATGAATATCTTCATATAATATTTCATTTAATCAATGATGATGTCCAGTTGTAATCAAAGCAGGTAAAAATATTCCTATTACTAAGAATAATATTTCTTTAACTTTGAGCCCGGTTGCAGAAAGTGTTGTACCCTCGACGCTTGGCACATGCGAATAATTACTGCTTCTTGTCATCAATTCTGGCAAAACATGTACAGTGGCTACATAAAGGAATGTTCCAGCACTAAATAACATAGCCAAACCGGTTGCATTGACATTGTTCAGCGTTTCTTTTTCTTCCTAAAATAACACAAAAATTATAATTAAAATTTATGATTACAAAATTAATTTTTATATAACAAGATAACGAAAAAAATTAATAACTGAAGAACATAAGAACTATATATATTAAATTGAGATACATCGCGCGCGTCGCATACTATTAAGGTACATTTTTATGAGTCGCTCAAACCGACCATTTCAACAGCAAAAAGAGTTACATGGTTAAAATTGATGAATATCAAGTGTCAATTTTGATCACGCGATCCGATGTCGCTGAATAACCGGTTTGAGCGGTTCGTAAAAATGTATCTTCGAAGTGTAGAAAGGTTTCAATAAATGATATTTATTTGACCTTGAGCGCAAGTAAACAGGGTGTCTCACAACCTCCAATCATTTCATGTATTCTGAAAGTAAAATAGAATAAAAAATCCTAATATGAAAATGTCGAGGCCACAATAGTTTTTAAGGCTCCTGAGTAGTCGCGGCGGCCATGTTGGAATCGTGACGTCGAAGCGAGGAATGACACGTTAATTTATGCACGATGTCATTTGTAAATAAAGATAATTTGGATGAAACGAAATGACGGGATCGCTTTAAAACACTTGTAAAAATCGATGAAAACTGTCCTTTCCTCCCTTGATAGTCAGTAAATGGTAGTAAAAGACTCGTAAAGTGGGCCTATATTCTGGCAGAAACACACAGTTTAACAGCTGTTGAAACGAGTAAAATATACATTTTTACGTATAAAATTCCAAGATAACTATAGTTTCTGCCCATTTTTAGGACTTTCATTAAGTACGAGACAAGTCACATTTTCACAAATTAAGTAAATAATAACGAAATGGCATCGTGCACAAATTTCGTCGTCAAACCGTCACTTTTCTACGCCTATAAGTTCAGCCATTTATCGTGATGAGGCGCTGTAACACACATACAAGCACGAACCCATGTACATGTACTCGCTTTCGGTGCCGAGAGCACATGTACATGGGTTCGTGCTTGTGTCTGTTGCTACCGATTTTCGCCACATTTCGCCAGACCGTCGATTGATTTTGAATCATATGCTGACTACTCAGGAGCCTTAAGTCATATAATTGATTAAAGGTAGTAATATCCCATACAGCACAGAATTTGCAATATCGCTGCAATAACGCTGCAATAGTGCTGCAATGTTGCAGCATTGTTGTTGCAACTTTTGTGCTGTAGAGTCTGCGCGTTCAGGCCAATAGTTACACGCGCATCGATCTGATATTAATTAGTGATTACACACAGTTAATATTATGTGGACTCGGATCACATGCCACTGTGCGTGACACTGAAGGAAAGAAGCGCATTTGGGCTAAAAGAAAACGATGCTGAAGAGGATCGAGATGAAGAGGAGTATGTCACTAAGGAAAAAGAAATTATTGTATGGAATAGAGAGACTATAGAGAGCTACAGAAAAAATACAGAAGTGCTCAATAATATGGATAAAGCCAAGGAAAATGAAGAAATATAAGTCATGTGGGAGAAAATAATACAGATTGTGTTCAACAATGTAGTAAAGAAGAAAATAAAAAGAAAGAAAAGGAACATCGGATACAAGGACTGGTGGGATGTCAGTTGCATTAGGAAGAAAAGAGAGGTGAAGAGGACATGCAAGAAATGGAAGGAAAGTAAAGAGACGAAGGAAAAATATCTAGAGAAGAAAAGAGAATTCAGAGCTTTATTACAGAAGAAGCAAAAAGAGAAAAGGGAAGAGGAAGAGGAGGAACTGAAAAAGCTAAAGAGGGAGGCGGATGTATGAAAGTATATAAATAGGAAGAGAGGTAAAAGAGTATAGAAAGAGAATAATATGAAGAACGAGGAATGGATGAAACATTTTAAAGAACTATTGGAAGGTATAGAGAACGATGAACCCATAACACGACAGAACAAGGCTAGGTCTATATCGAAAGAGAAAGAAAAGAAAAATAAAAGAGAAGAGAAAAAAAGGAAGGAAATGGAGAAGAAGAATTGAAGGCCGAAGATAGAGCGTTGCGTAATATGCAGAAGAATAAGGCGACAGGAATTGATAGGATACCTGGTTATAATGAAAGCATGGTTATATGTAGGCGAGGGATTAAGGTCGAAGCTGGTGTGTCTACTACAAAAAGTGTGGAGAGTAGGCATGATACCGCAAGATTGGAAGGAAAACATAATTGTACCATTATACAAAAGAAAAGACGTAGAGAGTAACGAATTAAGAGGAATCTCGTTATTGTGCGTATAAAATATACACAAAGGTAGTAAGGTACAGATTGAAAAGAGAGGTGGAAACAAAAGATATGATTCCGGATAGTCAAGCTAGATTTAGAAGAGGAAGGTCAACGTTGAATAATATTTTCATATTGACGTATTTAATACAGAGGAAAAGGAATCAGGAAGGCAAGAAAAAAGTATATATATTGTTTGCGGATTTAAAAGCCGTCTTCGATAAGGTGGAGAGAGGTAAGCCGTGGGAAATTTTAAGAGACAAAGGGGTAAGTGAATACCTGGTAAGCAAGATAGAGAAGATGTATGCGGAGACGGAGATGAGGATAAGGTCGAAGTAAGGACACGAAACAATTCAATACAATGAAAGGAGTAAGGCAGGGCTGTGTGATGAATCCACTTTTGTTCAACTTATATATTGCGGATATATATAGATAACGAATTAGAGAAAAGGGGGATAGGAGGCGTTGGACCAGGTAGGGACGGGATATGGTCGCTAGCATGTGCGGATGACTTAGTTTTAGTGGCTAATAATAGGGAAGCGTTACAAGTTATGATGTGCACGTTCAGAAAATTCTTGAAGGAAAGGAAACTGGAACTGTACAGAAAAATAATGATATATGAAAGGACAGGGAGGAAAAAGAAAGAGAAATGGAAATGGGGAAATGAGGAGCTAGATGAGGAATTTAAATATTTAGGTTTTAACAATTTAGAAAAAACATAAAACATACAGTACAGACAATAGGAGTCAACGCTGGTTATCAATTAGCGCAATTCTTAATACTGAAAATATAAACCTTGACCTCACAACAGTTAACGGTTCAATTTTGAGAGGAAAAACGTTGGAGATATTATTTTGTTATGCAATTCTCCAACCGTTGCGCTAGGGGGAAAGATTGCTGATGAAGACTCAAACCATGAGTGGAAACGTTAAAAAAACAAAGTCAAGGTTTATATTTTTAATATTAAGAAGAATTGCTCTAATTGATACAGCGTTGACTCCTATTGCCTGTGCTGTATGTTTTATGTTTTTTGTAAATTGTTTTAATTTAAGGAGTCCATAAAAACTTATTAGTTTTTTGTTAATTTATAATTTCTCATTTAGGTTTTATTTTGGATAGGAAGGGGAATTACAAAAATCATATTAAAGAACTAAGTAGCAAAGGAAAAATGGTTGCAAGAAAGATCTGGGGTTTGGGGAAAAGAATATGTAGGAACGATTTTAATAGGAGATAGATGGTATTTAAATATGTGGTGCAGAGCGTAATAGCGTATGGGGTTGAGAGAAAAAGGATGAATTAAAAAAAATAATGTTAGATTATGTGAGGTGAATTTTGAACTTAGATTTTTGCACTCCAAGGTATGTAATTATGAGTGAGTTGGTAATGGATAAACTTAAGATAGGGTAGAGTTTAAGGGCAAGAAGGTATGAGGAAAAGATTAAATCTGGAAATACTGGGAATCTGGTCAGAAGATTGGGAGGAAAAGCAAAGATTGAGTTGGATAAATATGGTGGAGAGAGAGAGGGGGGAGAGAGAGAGAGAGAGAGATTATAACAGAAATGGGTGGGGAATAGAGTCTAGGGAAGTGATGGGTCATGGGCAAGAAATTCGAAAAAGATTTAATAAGTAGGAAAAGGGATTTACAGAGACAATGGGAAAAAGGATAGATAGGGCAAGGTATAACAAGAGATATAAAGAGATAGAAATCAAGAATAGATTACCAAATTATTTGAGGAGTGAGAATATGGAAAAGAGAAGAGGGGATGAAGTAAGAGCGTTAATTAAATTAAGATGTGGGAATCTGGAGGGAAAAAATAAATACTGGTTAGAAGAAGAGGAGGGGAGGTGTCTTTTCTGTAACGCAGGGTGAAGATAACGTGGAACATTACGTTAATGAATGCAAGGAGGTAGAACGAAGCTTCGTAAAGTTAGGGATGGATAAAGATGAAATAGTAAGGAAAATATGGGGAGAGGACTTAAACGAACTCAAAGAAGGAATTGAAAAAACTATGGAAGGACAGAGAGAAGGTAGTAAAAAGAAGTTAGGAAAGGATATAAGTAGAGATTAATTAATAGGTAAGATAGTATGGTATTGTAAGAACGTAAGTTAGAAAAGAAGGAATATTTTTTGTAGGGCGACAATGATTGGGGTATAAAGAGAATAAGGTTAGGGTTAGGTTAGGTTAGTCTAGACTAGGTTGCGGGTTCCCCAGAAACGATGGGACGATGGGTGAAAGAGGCGTGCAACGAGGAGTACCACAGGGTTCCATCCTAGGGCCCCTGTTATGGAACATAGGTTTCGACGATGTCATGAAAAAAGATAATAAAGAAGGAGGCTACATAATATGCTACGCGGACGATACGTTAATACTAGTATCTGGTGAGGACTGGGACGACGCAACGATGGAGGCAAACTTCACAGCAGGAACAGTTATACAAAAGATCGAGGGGATGGGTCTAGAGATAGCTCCATCCAAGACGGAAATCGTAGGATTTCACACGAAAGGAAGACCCGCGAGTGCATCGATTAACATTGCAGGCACGGAAATATCGGTCGGCCAAAAAATGAGGTATCTGGGGTTAACCCTAGACAGCAAATGGTCATTTACGGACCATTTCGTAGAACTACACCAAGACTGGAGGGATCAGCCCTCAGCCTGGGTAGACTACTACCAAATTTAGGGGGTCCAAACGACAGGGCTAGAAAGCTGTATACAAACGTCATCAAATCCATAGCACTATATGGAGCCCCAATATGGGCACATCCAATATATAAAAATAGAAGGGCAATACAAATCCTGAGAGGGGCTCAACGCAGAATCACAGGAAGGATTATTCGAGCATATAGGACAACATCGCACGCTGTCAATTCGGTTCTAGCAGGAGTTCCCCCATGGGAACTGAAAGCAATCTGTTATGAGATTTACGAGAGGATCTCTATTTTGAAAGAAAGAGGCACCCTGGTAAATAAAAATGAGGTAGAAACGATCAAAGAAACCTCGAAGAGGAAGATGATCCGAAATTGGGAAGAGTGGTTGAAGGAAACAACCCAAGAAGAAGATACCATCATAGGTGCAGTAAACGGTCAACTGAAGGAATGGCTAAACACGGGGGTGGGCCTCTCCTTCCGGACGACGCAGGTCCTCACGGGGCACGGATGCTTCGGGAGGTACCTGTGTCGGATCGGGAGAGAGGCCACGCAATGTTGCTGGCATTGCGACTCGCAAAACGACTCGGCGAAACACACTCTGGGGTATTGTCCGGCGTGGAATATAGAACGAGCAGATTTACAAAGAATTATAGGAGTAGATCTCTCCCTCGAGGCAATAATTAGGGCTCTGAGAGGAGATACGAGCAGAAAAGCAGTATTAGAGTTCTGCGAAAAAGTTATGAAACAAAAAGAAGCGGAAAGGCTCAGAGAAAGAGCTAGCTCCCTGGATCAATAACCCGCGATCATAATAGGTTAAAAATAGAAAGGAGATAATACAACCAACCATAGATAGGAATTAGGAGATCCCCGTGGTGGAGTAGGGTTTAGTTAGTTAGTTAGAATAGAACAGATCGGATCAGGGAAATATCGGTGAGAGAAATTGCGAATAAGGCCACACGGGGACAAATATCTCATAGTTAGGAGGGATGTCCGTACTGACTAACAGGACGGTCAGAGGTCCATACCTATGGACTTCGATCCCGCGGGGAGGGGGCTTCTCCATCTCTAATTTAGCACACCCTCCCCGCGGCCCTCAAGCCTTAAAGGCCATCAGGAGGAGACAGACCGCTATTCGGTGTCCCCGGTCTCAAACATAGTAGTATAAGTAGGAAGAAAACTCGAAGGCCGAGTCAAGGACAACTTGACCCTTCGAGGGGAGGGCCTTGGGAGAGGGGGACGGAGGTCCTCAGCTCCCACGAGAGGGGCCAAAGGAAAAGGAGGGTGTGTTGCCGGCGTCTACACACCCTCATGTATATAGAGTTAGGATACGTTTTAATGTATAGTACAGGGGTCCATCCGGAAGTACTACAGATGTGAAATTCCCGGATGGACCCCAAATGTCCGGGTTAGGGTACGCCCGCAGGGGTTTTAGTGGGTAGGCTCCCCGGAACAGCAGTTTCGGGGAGAGAGTCCCACATACTCTGTCTCCCTCCCCCGGGGGAGACGGGAATGCGTAACGCATTTCCCCTGCGTCACAAAAAAAAAGACTAGGTTGCGGGTGGAAAGGGGCAATATAGCCAATTATAGACAGAAATTAGGAGGTCCCCGTCGTGGATTCAGTATAGATAGCTAGATTAGTTTAGGGAAACATCGGTGAGATAAATTTGCGAATAAGGGGATTTGTCACGCGGGGACAAGTACCTTATAGATAGGAGGGATGACCGTACTGTCTAGCAGGACGGTCAGATGTGCGTAAATACGGATATCGATCCCGCGGGGAGGGGGCTTCTCCAACTTTAATTTAGCACACCCTCCCCCTGTGTCACAAAAAAAAAGACTAGGTTGCGGGGGCCCATCCGGAAGTACTACTGTTGCGAAATTCCCGGATGGGTCCCTTTCGTCCGGGTTAGGGTACGCCCGCAGGGGTTTTACTGGGTAGGCTCTCCGAGGTAGCAGCCCCGGAGAGAGTCCCACATATCCCATCCCCATCCCCCGAGGGATATGGGAATGCGTAACGCATTTCCCCTGCGTCACAAAACAAAAAAAAAGGCTAGACTAGGTTGGGCACCGTAGACACAATCAAGGAAACATCTAAAAGAAAGATGATAAGGGAGTGGAAATCATCGATGAGAGGCACGGAGCAGGGAGATGATGCAATCATCGGCGCGATTGGAGAGCGGCTTCAAGAGTGGCTAGATGCAAAGGTGGGTCTCTCCTTCCGAGCGACACAGGTTATTACTGATCACGGCTGCTTCGGCAGGTACTTGTGTCGTATCGGAAGGGAGACGATCACAAGATGTTGGCACTGCGAGGCAACAAATGATTCGTCAAGACATACCCTCAGGTATTGTCCGGCCTGGGACCAAGAACGCGCAGCTCTGATAGAGGCCATTGGACCAGACCTCACACCTAGCGCGGTAATCAGAGACTTGAGAAGAAACGACAGCAGAAAGGCCTTCCTATACTTCTGCGAAACAGTCATGAGGAAAAAGGAAGCAGCGGATAGAGCGAGAGAGGGAGTCATCGTACCCTCAGATATGCAGGGCAGCTAACAGTAATGCTAGCAGTAGTTCTAGTTAGATAACTAACAATACAATTGATAGGGAACTTAGAACCATTAAGCTACACTAAGTTACGATAGAAGAGCTCTATGAGCTAAACCGAGAAGGGAGACTATGCAGGGTGCGTGCGAGATGCACAGAGGGATAGGTGGGGACACCGGACCGGCTAGCGGAACGGTGAGAGACTCTGGCGACAGGGCCTCGAAAACACGGGGAGGGATATCTTCTCTATCATTAACTTAGACGCCCCTCCCCGTTGCCCCAGAGCAATATGCCAATAGGAGACTGACAGTCGCACCGACTAGCGGGGCGACTAGTCTGAACTCAAAACGACGGATAGGGAGGCGGTAGAGGCCGTACCAGACAAGTCTGGCCCTTTATAAGAAAAACCCATGGGACCAAGGGCGGGGGCCCGCGGCCCCCTCGCGATGGGTAAGCGGGAAAGGGAGGGTGTGTCGCCGGCGTCTTCACACCCTCACGTAAATAATGGTAGGTTACAAATCGTAACAGAGCGGGGGCCCATCCGGAAGTACTACTGATGCGAAATTCCCGGATGGGTCCCAATCGTCCGGGTTAGATACGCCCGCAGGAGTTTTAGTGGGTAGGCTCTCCGAGGCAGTACCCTCGGAGAGAGAGTCCCACATACCCCATCCCTCTCCCACGAGGGGGATGGGAATGCGTAACGCATTTCCCCTGCGTCACAAAAAAAAGACTAGGTTAAGTTAATGTAAGGTTTAATGTAATCTAGACCGATTTTAGTTTAGTTTAGTTACTTGTCCAGTTTAGTTTAATTTAGGTAAGTCAAATTTAAAAACAATATGGCTATGTAAAATGATTGTGAATTGTAAAGTAGACGAATATATGGACTGTGATATGTATAGGTATATATGTATATCAATATATGTAGAGAGTTTAAACGATAACTGTTAGTTGGCTATGAGATTAGGAAGTAAGAATGATGAGCAAATAAGAAAGTGTGAAAGGTATGGAAGACTGAATGAGTTAAGAAGAATTCTAAACCAAGTCCCCTTCTTAGCTTGTATACGCATAAATATTCTATTCAAATAAATTCAAGTTTTACAATATAAAGCTTGTAAGTTTACAACTTTCCACGAAGCGAGGTTCATTTTGAATCTATGTTTAATTTTTTGGTAGTGAAATCCTTCCGTAGGAGGACGGCGGAACATACTGTTTCCACGCATACACTTGATAGATTTACAACTTTCCACAAAATAAGATTCAACCCGAAATTACATGTCTAGTTTTTGGTTGGCAATTTTAATAATGGACCTGATAATCCGCGAAACGCTTCTATTAGGTGTACAACTTTGCTTCCGCCGTTTTCCTATAGATGGCTTTAGCGGTAAGTTGTGGTCGAAATAAATAGATCATAGACGTCATACAATAAACTTGGACATTTGTCAACATAACCCCATAGAAATATTAATCGATTTGTGTCTGCATCATAAAATTATTCTCGATTGAAAATGTCAGTTTACAAGCCAAATTCTCGTCATTTGCGAGAGGTTTTAATTATCTGCTTGAATATGAAGAAATCTGCGGCTGAGGCTCATCGAATGCTCTCAAATACTTATGGTGAAACCGCTATTAGTGAAAGAACGTGTCGTGAGTGGTTTCAACGCATCAAGAACGGTGATTTTGACGTCCAAGACCGGCATAGCGGTGGAAGAGAGAAGGTTTTTGAAGATGCAGAGTTGGAGGCATTACTTGCTCAAGACTCGTGTCAAAATCAAGAAGAATTGGCACGATCATTGGTAGTGGCTCAACAAGCCATTTCAAAACGCCTCAAAGCCATGGGAATGATTCAGAAGCAAGGAAATTGGGTGCCGTACGAGTTGAAGCCGAGAGATGTTGAACGGCGTTTGTTTGCTTGTGAACAGCTGCTTGAAAGGCAAAGACGAAAGGGATTTTTGCATTGCATTGTGACTGGGGACGAAAAATGGGTTCATTACGATAACCCCAAATGCAGAAAATCATGGGGAGTTCCCGACCATGCTTCCACGTCGACGGCCAAACGGAATATTTACGGCTCCAAGGTCATACTCTGTATTTGGTGGGACCAGCTCGGCGTAGTGTATTATGAGCTGTTAAAACCGACTGAAACAATCACAGGCGATCGATATCGTACGCAATTGATGCCGAGCATTGAAAGACAAATGGCCGCAAAACGAGAGACACGATAAAGTGATTTTACAACATGACAATTCTCGACCCCATGTTGCGAAAGTGGTCAAGACATACTTGGAAACGTTGAAATGGGAAAATCCTACCCCACCCGCCGTATTCTCCAAACGTTGCTCCCTCTGATTATCATTTGTTTCGATCAATGGCACACGACCTGGCTGACCAGCACTTCCAGTCTTATGAAGTAAAAAATTGGATCGATTCGTAGATTGCCTCAAAAGATGACCAGTTTTTCGACGCGGGATTTGCATGCTGCTCGAAAGATGGGAGAAAGTAGTGGCCAGCGATGGATAATACTTTGAATCATAAATGTATAACCAGTTTTTTACAATAAAGCCTCGAATTTCGGGAAAAAACGGCGGAAGCAAAGTTGTACACCTAACATATATGTTTAAAACCGAATAACAGACGATTTTTATTTAAAAACTGTAATTTTATTGTTATTGTTCAAATTTTATTGTCAATGGAGATGATAACTGTGGAGAAAAAAAATTGTAATTTTGTAGCAATGTATAAGATATTGTAGTATCAGAAAAAGTCCATACTTTACGATTATCATGACACATGCGAAAAAATTTATTCCACCCCACAGTGTGCCAAACTATGCAATTTTATGGAGATGTAACACTTCCTTACTTTAAAAAAGATGGTGGAAATAAGGATGAATTCAAAATTTATAAAAGTCTTCTTAAAGTATAGATTTTATCTTGAAAATGAAAAAGAAAACTTAAGGTGATTAGACCCCAGCTATGCGAGTCAACGACAGACTCAAACATAACTCTAAATTGAAATCAATATACAGGGTTAGTCATTTTAATCTATGGACCCGAATATCTTCCAAATTACGGTATCTACAAAAAAATGGTTTAGATAAAAGTTGACCAGGGCAGAGGGGGTCATTTAATTGTACCATTGGTTTTGACCTTGAGGTCAATTTTGAAAGTTATTTCAAGGTCACGATGGTTTTTTTAAACGGGACACCCTATTTTTGACTGCGGATTTCGAAAGAGCGGAAAATTTTACATCAAACTTGTCTTATGAAAAAATTGTTTTTGCTACCTTGGAAAGGTAAAAAATGAAGGTCAAATGCCTGAAAAACGATCTGGTGTACTTCTTCTGAAATGACGTGGTTTTCTGGGTAACACAAATGTGCATAATGCTTGAAAAAAGTCAATGAATTGTAAAA
>NW_017300337.1:98305-146644 GCF_001594075.2 Trachymyrmex cornetzi
GTCATATCAAGGTCAAAAGCACTTTCATCTTACTTTTAGCGTTACCCGGAAACTACGACGTGGACGTAGTAAGTTCTGTTTCCTTTAGGGTGCTTGATTATCGTGAGTCCCCTTGTCTCTCACGTCGGGGTGCTTGATTATCGTGAGTCCCCTTGCCTCTCACGTCGGGGTGCTTGATTATCTTGAGTCCCCTTGCCTCTCACTGACACTGTAATTTAAATGAATTACCCACGGAGTAATTGTTCAAAATTACCTCCGTTGGCTTCGAGGCATAACTGCAATCTGTTTTGAAAACTATCCACAGTTCTAAGCAGGGTAGCTCTAGGAATGGCTGCACAAGCTCAATGAATGCGGTCCATAAAATCATCTCTTGTGGTTGGTCGTTCAGCAAAAACATTTTTCAAGTATCCCCATAAAAAGAAATCAGGCGACGTCAGATCTGGTGAGTAAGGAGGCCATTCAACTGAACCCCTTCGTCCAATCCATCTGTCATTGTAAGTGGCATTTAAAAAGGCACGTACAATGAGTGCATAATGCGGTGCAGCACCATCTTGTTGAAGCCACATTCTTGCTCTTGTTGCTAAGTCAACATCTTCTAATAAGCCTGGTAAGTGATCTCTTAGCAACGATAAGTAACTGTGTCTATCAATGTTCTCTTCAAAAAAATAAGGTCCAATCAAATAACCATTTACAATGCCGCACCACACCATAATACTCCATCGATTTTGATGATCTATTGGCCTATACCAGTAGGGATTAACATCTGACCAATAATGGCAGTTGTGTCTATTAAGTTGTCCGTTACTACAAAATGTAGCCTCATCTGAGAAAAACACATACCTAAAAAAATTAGGATCATTGTGTAACATTTGTAAAGCCCACTGGCAAAAAGCAATACGCATCAGATGATGATTAGGCTGTAAAGCTTGCGTAAGAGTGATGTGGAAAGAATAATTTAGAGCTCTTAAAATTCTAACAACAGTTCTTTGTGGTATACCTATTTCCCTTTCAATCTGGCGAGTACTAACATGAGGATTAAGGTGAACTATTGCTAAAATAGTTACAGCTCGCGCATCATTTTCGTCATATTCATGATGTTGACGTTGACGAACAAGATGTCCATTGCGAGCTCTTTGGACTAAACTACGTATTGTCATATCAGTTGCATGTCGCCTTTCAGGAAAACGTTGAGCATAAAGCCTTGATGCTGCATTGTAATTGCTATGACACCTCCCTAAAACTAATATAATATCGACAATCTCATTAGGACTATAATCAGCCATTCTAGAAAGGTAACTTGTGAATGTAATTACCTACATACAATGTTTGGAATTTTTAAATTTAAGCAACTTTAAATACTAAATTCTTCAATTATGCAGAAGTGCAGAAGAGTAAGAAAGAAAAGGAATAAAACTCTGTTATAACAATAATTATAAATCAAACGTAATTGAGTCAAACTTAAATCAAACGTAATTGTTTAGTTTTTTTCAATCGTTGATTATTAGCATTATGCAATATCTGTACTTGGCGGGTAGACGCCTTATGTCTAAATGGAAATCCATTTCTACTACGGGAGCAGCGGACGTAAGGTGCGCATAGCTGGGAGCTCTGCGACGGCATCTGGCGGTGATAAGCCTAACTACTTCCTCTGCTTACAGCGCAAACCTGGCAAACCAAGAGCTAAAAAATCCCTATGCTCATGTAAAAAGTGCCATTGTTTAAGAGCCCATTGTCAAAAAACAGGTTCTGCGGTCAAAAATAGAGTTTACTAATAAAAAAATGCGTTATGAGCCTCAAACAACCTTGAAAATTGACCTCAAGGTCAAGCTAGTCAAAGTGATTTACACTTTTACAATTCATTGACTTTTTTCAAGCATTATGCACATTTGTGCTACCCAGAAAACCACGTCATTTCAGAAAAAGTACACCAGATCGGTTTTCAGGCATTTGACCTTTATTTTTTACCTTTCCAAGGTCGCAAAAACAATTTTTTCATAAGTCAAGTTTGATGTAAAATTTTCCGCTCTTTCGAAATCCACAGTCAAAAATAGGGTGTCCCATTTAAAAAAACCATCGTGACCTTGAAATAACCTTCAAAATTGACCTCAAGGTCAAAACCAATAGTACAATTATATGACCCCCTCTGCCCTGGTCAACTTTTATCTAAACCATTTTTTTGTAGATACCGTAATTTGGAAGATATTCGAGTCCATAGATTAAAATGACTCACCCTGTATATTGTTATGTAAAATCTAAGAATAAAAAAACAATACATTTTATACACTTACAATATTAAATCATGATGAAATAAGTTAATTTAAGAAAAGAAGAAAAATCTACGTAGTACATAAGACAAATTAGATCATGGCAACGTCGCATTTTTACGAATAGACGAATACGGTGACAGGCGCAAGCACCGAAGCACCGCTGTCAAAATATTATGTGCTACCGAAATCTTCCCAATATCAGAATCATCCCTAGGTATAAGCATTTTCAACCGTTTGACGCATGGTCATTGAACAATATATTTATATTTTCAATGACGCATGGTCATTGAAAGTGCAACGTTGCCATATTTACTAGACATCGTCAATTCTCGAGAGAATGTATAAAATCAAGATTTTTTATTAACTCGAACTTTACTATACGATGAATATTTGCTGTCTTATTACACATGCTTCTTCATAAATTCAACTACATAAGACTCGTTTTTCATTAACTTCTTGAATACGATTTCGATGCTAATATGAAAATCCGTGTCATATCACGGCGAAAATGGCTACACTACAATGGTAAATATAAAAAAATCGGCGAAGTTTGATCGGTTATACCTCAAGAACGAGATGGTAAATCGAACTCAAATTTTACAGGCATATATATTAATACCTAAATTACTTGAAACGAAAGTTTCAAGACATTCTTGAATAATGTGTTTTAGGGTCTATAACTACCCCCTCTCTCCCCCCCCCCTCCCCCCAATTTTGACATATATACCATTTTGACATATATAACATTTAATAACATCAGATTCCTGTATTAATTTTTATACAAAACTAAATATAATATGAGCGTCAATATACATCCCATTTATAGGTCCTGCAATGCTTGCCGTGTCCTGTGTGCAAGAACCATTATTTTTCATCATAGTCTCCTTTAGGAACTTGCTTTCAAAAAGTATTTTATTAGTGTTCATTAAAACGGGGATAAAATTTCTCATAATGCTGCATGTTTTATTCCATCTTGGTTTTCAAACATGAGAAACTAAATTCCACCACGTCTGATGGCGATCCCATACTGCTCACGACTAAGTGATGAAAAATATCAAAATAACGGAAAGATATTTTTTTCATGTTGTTTTATCGATAATATGAGAAGATTTCTTTTAGCCCGGATCCTCATACGAGCAACAGTGTTCTGACACCGAACGCTGTTGATGAAAAGCCGATTGGGTAAAATTTACTTCCATCACCCGTTTTTCATCGATCAGCGTTCGGTGTTAAAGCGCTGTTGTCCGTATGAGGAATGGGGATCCGGGCTTAGTTGACTTTTCGCTTTGCCAAAGAGATATCCATAGAAAGATGCCTTTTTAAAATTGTCTTTTCGACGAAATAAAAACCATCTTACGGATATCTTTTTTGTTTTGTTAAAAAGACAACCTAAAAACGATATCTTTTCGTAATTTTTTTTAGATATCTTGTCGCTTTGTCGAACAACTTAAAAGGATATCTTTTGTGTCTGGGAGAATTTACAAGAAATCCATCAAGTTGAGACATCAAGTCTATTCTTTTTAGCTAAAATTCTTGCGTGGTTCAACTTTTTTCCTTTTTTCTCTACATTGGAAAGAAAAAGAGAAAAAATGAAATGTCGGAAAAGTTCAGCTAAAAAGAATAGGCCTATAATTTAATACACATGTACCTGACAAATGTTTAAAATTGATTTTTTTTCAAAACAAAGCTTCATATAAAAATATTTTATTCTACATTTTAGACTTATTTTTAATGTGGAATCATTCCCTTCCCGGTTGTACCATCAATTTACGAATATACTATGTTTATAATATTAAAAATTTAAGGGAATACTAAAGTCGTCTGTATTACCGACTAAATCGTATAATTTTTGTATAAAAATTACTTTTTCCTCTCTTACTGTTTAAAAAATCCTTTTCCAGGATTAAAGTATACACATTAATACGTGTCTGTGAGGTGGAATCTATGTTGAGAATAACAAAAAATTTCGAAATTGAGATCTTTAGTTTCTTCATATTTCTTAATCCAATATGGCGCTCCAGAGTTGTCACATCATGACATTTGCTTTATATAAAAGCTGTGCAATCTGTATTTACAAAATAGTAGCCCAGAGACTAGTAGTTTGTATGAAAAAACAGCGTGGAGTTCTTAAAATTAGACTTAGACGTCTAATTAAAACGTAATTGTTACACAAAAATTTATGTGTATGTGTGGCATGCGTGAGTGAGATATTAGCCAGTATTTATAGTCGGTTCTTATTTTAACACCATCTTAAGTAATGTCTTAAGATGTCAGTACGGCCCCCTAATTGGCTTATGAAATCTTAAGACTGTATTTAAGACAACCTCAAATATAAGAATTGACTATGAATACCAATCATAGATGTAGTGATGTGTCAATGACAGGTCAATTGTCTGTGTGTAAGTGCTTTTTACAATACGACTAATCCCCCTCCCCCCTCTCTCTCCCTCCCTCCCCCTCCCTTCCTCCTTCTCTGTGTGTGCGTGTGTGTTTTTAGGATCCCCTTAAAATATAATAATTTAAAACTAAGGCCCTGAAATAGTGAAATTTAGTAAAAAGGAAATAAAAAGTTGTAGGCTGGTATTAATAGTCGGTTCTTATTTTAAGACCGTCTTAAGTAATGTCTTAAGTCGCTAATGCAGCCCTTTGATTGGTTCATGGCATCTTAAGACTGTATTTAAGACGGTCTTAAATATAAGATCCGACTAGGAATACCGGCCTTAGTGACAGTAATAGTAGTAGTAGTCCAATTCAATGACACTATAATAAAACACTATAATATGCAGCAAATACGCATAAAATATACAAAACTATTTAATGTTTTTATACAGAGGCAAGATCACTTAAACACACTTATAGTATTTATTATATAATTAATAACAATATATTTATAATAATTATATCAAGAAAAGCATTAAAAAAAAATTCTCAAAAATGTTTTTCTTATCATTAAAGAAACTCTAAATATGTTTGACTTTTCAACAAAAATTAAACACAGTACAATTATAAATATTAAAAGTTGTTCATTTATCCATATTTTCAATTTTTACACTTGTCACATACAAAAACTTGCTTACAAGAAAAAATATAACATAACAATAGAAAAATAAATAACATTTCTCAAAATAAAAATGTATTATTATTAAAAAAAATCATGTGATAAAGGTTTTATTCTTATGAAAGCTGCATATATTTAAATTAGGTTTAAACAGGAATAATTCTTTCATTAATCTTGTTTAAAATATTAATATTGTTTTCATACTATCATAAACAAAATCCTGTAATTTTACAATCTATATTAACAGAACCATAACTTTATCTAAAAATTGATTTTAGACTTCGTTTACTAATAAAAAGATAAGCCAGAAAAAATGAACTAATGTTCAAACGCTGTCTCAGTGGTTATTCAATTGCACAATTTATCATATTAATACATATTATCACAATTTCGAATACTATTTTTAATTAATTATTATAAGAACAAAGGACTTAATACAAATAATATCAAGTTTTAAATAATTTTCTTTTTATATTTGACTCTTAAGTACACTCTTGATATTACTATTTTCAATGTTACTATACATATAGATAGGATTTGAAAATCTACTATAGGAACGCTTATATTTTGTATCACTCACCTTTCCAATCCCGAAATATGTCACAAGTGTAAGACATGGTGCCGCAAGAGAAAAAATTAATAAATGTCTGCTTATCCTTTTTTTATCTACGCCTTCATGAAGAAGAAATGATACAAGTCCAAATGCAGCTGGTGCCTAAAAGAAAAATTAAAATGTTTTAATAATAAATGACAAAATAACATAATTATATTAAGTTCTTATTAACTGTCAATTGTTATAAGATTGTATGATTAAAAATTTTACTTTGTGCAACATTATTGCCAAAAAAACTATCATTTCAACATCAGCTTGAGATGTAGTAGCAGCAGCTCCTAATGCAACTCCATCAACTGCTGCATGTACTACAAGACCTAAAGTTGCTGTAACACTTTTTTGTCTTCCATCACTTTTTTTTGCTGAACATTGATCAATCAAAAGCATAAATACAAAACCAAGCACTAAACTAATTCCAATTAAAGAATGTAAATCACCTGTAAAAATAGAATTATTTAAAAATATAAATTTAAATATATAAAAATATGATTATATATAAACTAATTTAAGAAAACATTAATAATAAATATAATAAATATAATAAATTACCATGTAATTGTTTTTCATTAGTAATTTCGCCAGTAAATAAAGCTCTTATACCTTCAGGTATAATCACTGCTAATGCAGTTCCAACAAGAAGACCTGCTCCTAATACTGATACTAATTGTAATTTATCCTATAGAAAATAAATATGTATACTATATAACCATATAGTATGTTTTGATATATTTCAAAATCTAATATGTAGAATACAAAAACTATTTATTATAAAAAATTATCTTACTTCAGACAAACTCATGACTAATGGTAATGATCCAGCCAAACAAGAGCCAACCAGCATAACAAGAGTAAGTATCCATAACATTGCTCCTTTTTCCATTATTTTCTCTTAATAACGAAAGGAACTATTAATTCCCAATATTACATTATTAAATAATTAAACACAAGTGTAAAGCAACAAGAATGGTTAACTGCATGTTAAACATAAATCATAAACATTCTCTTCAACTGATCTATTCCACTTATATATCATATGTATATATGTAACAATTTTATAATAAATAAAAATATACATATAAAACAACATCAATGATTTCTTCTGCTCTAAATTCTGTTTCCAAACAGACCCAATTCAATAATTTCCAATGATTGATACACGTGAGCATTACTAAAACCAAGTCATACAATTGTTAGAAAGGAGACATGCATGGTGGAAAGATTACATAGGGTGCTTTCCAATTGCAATATCTCGAGACACTTGGGACTCTATTATCTTGAAAAGAAACGTATACGAAAGTCTAGGGAAATACTATAGTATACGTAACGTATACTGTAGCATTTCCCTAGACTTTCGTATGCGTTCATTTTAAGAATAGAGCTCTTGAAAAGAAACGTATACGTAAGTCTAGGGAAATGCTACAGTATACGTTACATATACTATAGTATTTTTCTAGATTTTCGTATACGTTTCTTTTCAAGAATAGAGCCCCTGGGGCCCTATTCTGTAACTGTCTTTACACGCCTACCGACAGTTGTCGGTGTCGTTGCGCAGATATTTTATATAATAAAAAAGCTGCGCAACGATACCGACAAATGTCGCTAGGCGTGTAAAACAGTTACAGAATAGGGGCCTGGGGCTCTATTCTTGAAAAGAAACGTATGCGAAAGTCTAGGGAAATCCTACAGTATACGTTACGTGTACTATAGTATTTCCCTAGACTTTCGTATACGTTTTTTTGCAAAAATAGAGCCCCAGGAGCTGTATTCTTGAAAATAAACGTATACGAAAGTCTAGGGAAATACTATAGTATACGTAACGTATACTGTAGTATTTCCCTAGATTTTCGTATACGTTTCTTTTCAAAAATAGAGCCCCTGGTCTATTTTCTGTTCCTGCACTAGACTGTTCTAGAACTCTCTTTCTCGCTTTAAATAAATATCAAACGTATATCTTTCTCACTTTAAGTTCCAAAAGTGTACACTAGGGGTGCGTTCCACTTAACGCCTGCGACGCTCGTGAAATCATTTTATCCTTGTTGTTTATCAAATATTAAACAAGGACAAACGATGCTTGCGAGCGTTGCGAGCGTTAAGTGGAATGCAGCCTAGTTCAGCCACAGAAAACAGATCTACTTTCGTGCACACGGCGGCACTAGTTGCGTTCTAATGCTATATTCACACTGCATCCAATGTGCGTCGTATGACGCTCTGCAACCAATTAGAAAACAGGATTCCGATGGATTTTGCTTCATATCATCAGAATCCTGTTTTCTGATAGGTTGCAGACAGTCGTACGACGCAAATCAGATGCAATATAAATCCAGCATAATTGTCCATTAAAGTAAATTTTCACGAGCTGCTCAAACCGGCTGTTTCAACGACAAAAGTAAAGGCACTAAATTAATAAAGTATCGCGAACTGCCGCCATTTTGGCTCCATGACGCGCGGTTATTTAAAACTTTAGCCTATTCCGCTGCAGTTTTTACATATTTCAAACAGCAATCGGGCATTTTCGATAATAACGGAATCAGGTTCTTCTTTTTCTTCTAGACTTCTGTATGGACTTCCGACCACTGAACTATATATCAAAGACATCAAGAATTGACTGCGCGATCCGTATCTAATTAGGTTGCTTTCCATTTGATGACACAAATCGACACAAGTCGACACAAATATCGTTCTATCCTTCTTGATATTCAGAGAGTGACAAAGATAGAACGACACTTGTGTCGATTTGTGTCGACTGTGTCTCCTAAAAGGAAAGCAGCCTAAAGCCAGCAGCACACGATGCTTGTTTTCTTACTGGCAGTGCCAGCATCGCAGCCAAAACCATGGCAAGAATCTAATCCAGCTAGCAATCCAGTAAGAAAACAAGCATCGTGTGCTGCTGGCTTAAGTAATGTATCAAATGTGGTCGACAAAATGAGAGAGAGGGACTGTGGAAAACGGCAAATTTCCCTCTCATTCTCTCTCCCATTACACCATTGAATGAAAAGAAATAGAAATGGTCGTCTGCGGGTGGCACCCAGTTGGACACGGCTCAATTGGACACGAGCCACTCACAGCGCTTGAGACTACAAAGCTCCTAAACACCGGTCGCTGTGATTGGTGATGTCCAATCGAGCCGTGATCAATCGGGATCACCCCCCGTCTGCCATAGTATCTCTCTCTTATCCCTATCGACCATTTTGACACACTGATCGCGCAGCCCATTCTCTATGATTTTGATTATATATATACTGGAATGGGCATCGATGAATATTCGTGGCCACAATTGATTATCCGCCATTTTAAATGGGTCAGATGCTTGAGCGAATCAGAAGCGTTCGCGCGCGCGTTGCAGTCGATGTACTATCGATGTATGGAAATCTATATGGACATGAATGGTATATAAACAAAAATAATGTCACTTCAATTTTATTAGTACATTCAAAATAACTTTAATAACACTTCATATCCTACATCATTAACACATATGCAGGAATTGATATATTTAATACAAAAATTGTTATCTATGAAATGAAAGACCCTTTTTACTTTTCTGCCGGGGTGATCCTGATTGATCACGGCTCGATTGGACACCACCAATCACAGCGACTGTTGTTTAGGAGCTTTGTAGTCTCAAGCGCTGTGAGTGGCTCGTGTCCAATTGAGCCGTATCGAACTGGGTGCCACCCTTTTCTGCCCACACCCAGGCACAAAGCACTTCATGTTGATGCTTTGAAGACGCGATTTTATAATCCTTCAAATATAATCTCACAATAATCTTGTTGACATATGCGTCTTACTTCTTTTTCGCGTGGGAATATGCAAAATACGAAAGTTTAAAAGAGTAACATAAACTCAATTGCACGTTTGAAGCCGGTCACACTTTCCAAAAATGATGCATAAACGAATGCACGCTTTCTCTCTTTCGCGTCGTGTCGTGACTCGATGCACAACGCGATGCGTGACGTGCTCAGTGGAAACGTACCATAACCTAATCAGTGCAAAAAAAACTTCCAAAAGTTGCAAAATAAACGTTCCGCTGAACGCAACCAATGTGACATAGGTCTTAAGGGTGCTGTCTCATGATGCGTATCGCCGTATGCGCGTATTCGCATATCGAAGAATCTGAGGGTGGAGTCCCATGAAGCGTATTTGCCGCGTATTGCGCAACCGCATAACCAATCAATAATCAGTAAAACACGAAATCACAACAGCGGATCGCTTCTGATTGGTTACGCGGTTACGCGATACGCGGTAAATACACCTCATGGGACTCCAGCCTGATGAATCACTTACTATTAGCGTTTTCGGCCCGATCGGGTTTGCACCAACCTTGGTTGAGTTAATCTTTCCTATTGGTGACGTCACACACTCTACCAATAGGAGAGTACAAAACGCCATTGATCTAACCCAGGTTGGTGCAAACCCGGTCGGGATGAAAACGCTATATGTTTAAACGGCACACTTTAAGCCGAAGTTATAACATCGATGTTATGAAACTGGCCAATCATAACTGTTCCTCTGAAGAATGGAATGACTGTGATTGGTCAGTTTCATGACATCGATGTTATAACTTCGACATAAGTCCGGATCTACAATAGGTGTTTTATGCCTGATGCCGTAAGAAACTGACCAATTACAGTCGAATCCGAGAAGAATAAGCGACTGTGATTCGCCCATTTTTTATGGCTTAAGGCTTAAAACCCTATTGTAGATCCGGGTTAAAGCGTGCCGTGTAAACGTAGTAATTGACAATCCGCCGTTTTACGTACGCGACAATTGTATCCTTAGGCCGGTATTCATAAGGTCTGTTTTTTTATTGCCGCACTTTCTGAACTAGTACACAGTGCAAGAAGTTGAAGTGAAACAAATATACGTTTGTTTTAACTTATTGCACTGGTTCAGAGTGCAGCAATAAAAAACAGACCTATTGTCAGCTCTTATTTTAAGATCGTCTTAAGTAATGTCTTAAGTCGCTAATGCGGCCCTTTGATTGGGTCATGACATCATAAGACTGTACTTAAGACGGTCTTAAATATAAGATCTGACTATGGCCGGTATTCATAGTCGATTCTTATTTTAAGACCGTCTTAAGTAATGTCTTAAGTCGCTAATGCGGTCCTCTGATTGGTTCATGACATCTTAAGACTGTACTTAAGACGGTTTTAAATATAAGGGTGCGTCCCGATGGAGAAAGAAATAGCGGAACGGAACAGTAACGGAAAGGAAGCAGAAATGAATATCGTCCTTATGGCTCCGGCACACCAGCGCGATGTTCGTCGCGCGCGACACGCGATATCTAATGAAAGTATACCTTTAGAATGAGAACATCGGTAAAGCTGTACACTCATTGGATATCGCGTGTCGCGCGCGACGAACATCGCGCTGGTGTGCCGTAGGTATTAATGTCCCATTGACCGGTTCATGTATAAACGGATTAACGGATCGTCAATCGCAGAATCGTTCTATTAGATCTGCTTTCAAATTTTGCAATCGCAAAATTACGTGACCATTTTGTTTGACGTTAGCATCAAAGAAGTAAAGTTGAATTTGTCTAAGGCTGAGTTTCCACTGACCGCGTCACGCGTCGCGTCGTCGAAGGAGAGAAAGAGAGGGGTTGTGTATTTATATAATCTTATCTCTTTCTCTCTTTCATGACTCTACGCGTGACCCGTGACGCGCTCAGTGGATACGTACCATAAGGTGCCTTTTCATGCCGACGCTCAACGCTCATTTTCAATATCAAAATAAGTCGCGTGATAGAAATTGACGAATATCAAGAATTAATTTTGAATACGTGACCTATTTTGACGCTGAAAATGAGCGTCGAGCGTCAGCATGAAAAGGCACCTTAAGAGTACATTCAACAGGGTAACGATCGGTGATTGGTCCGCCAAATTAAGGCAAAAGCGAAAGTTGCGTACCCGTGAACATTATTAACGCACATACAGAGTGTATTCCGATTTTTATTGTCAGTGCTGAAACTATACACTAGTATACGTTACGTGTACTATAGATTTTCAGCATTGGCAGTGAATATCGGAACGCACCAACAGTGTTCAACATTTAGCCCGGATCCTCATACGGGCACCAGCGCTTTGACACCGAGCCCTAATTGGTGAAAAGCCGGTTGTGGGGGTAAAATTTACCCCCATAACCGGCTTTTCACCAATCAGCGCTCTGTGTCAAAGCGCTGTTGCTCGTATGAGGATCTGGGCTTATTCGTTTGTTGGTCATTTTATTCGGCAAGTTATTTAAATTGAGGAGAAGGAGAGGTGTGTGGCGAATGGATTGCAGTGGAATTATATATTCTTTTAATGAAATAAAATCGTGAATATCTCGTGTAGTCATTATAACTTAACCTATCTGTTGACATAGGATACGTTCGGGGAGACGCTATCAACACTACCAACGCAAACGCTACTAACACTGTTCGTATAGCCAATAGCGCGATAGTGAGGAGGCAAGAGCGTTGGTAGCGCAAGTTATGGCAGCAAACGTTACCGACAATGACGTCACGGATGGCGTTTGTAGCGTTGGTAGCGAGCTCCCCGAACGTACCCATAGAGCTACGATACCTAGCTGTAGCAGATTATTGCACAAACTCTGCCAAAAAGGGTTTTAAGATGTGTCGTTTTTCTCGAAACTCAAAAAGACGAAAAATTTGTGCTGAAAACATGCAATGACGAGACTGGACTTCGTCTAATAATTCAGTGTTATATGAGATTAGGAAGAATTTGCTCTTGTGATTTTTTAAATAAATTATAAAACGATGTATATTGTATATTATTCTAGTACATTTTAATACAGAAAATATGAAATAAATCAAAAACTAGAAACGGCAAACATATGCTGAAAAAAAGCGTATGCTATTATTCTAACTGCGTTTGGTGAACTCGTACTTCAGAAGATACCGGAAGGTGTATATATGTAAGATGTATTAATTTATTACTTTGTATTATTATGCAATTCTATCGTAACTGATAATGTAAATTAACAAATTGTATATATACTATAATAAAGTACTTATATACTTAATAAAAAATTAAATATATTCTTAAAAAGTAATTACGAGGGTCGTTCGATAAGTCGGGTACATTTGCGACATGGCGCCACAGTATAAGGATGTACAGTAGGGACAAGCAGCGTCGGCACCTTTTATCTTTTTCAGATGAGTTTCGGAGTCCGCCATGTCTTTGGTGATTAAATACCGTATCAATATTAGGAACCACCGCTTATGCTCAACAAAAAAAGGAGATAAAAAAACTTAACTTTCCAGAATCTTCCACCAAATTGGTGATCAGTCAGATATATCCACGCACAAGTCACGTTGCTCCATACAATTAATTACTGTAATCAGTTATTCAGGAGACACGATAGTGTTTCGTCATTAAGCAAGTGCAGCGATATGTCATGGCGTGATTGCAGTAACGGAGAAACTGTGGGTTCTCTGCTTTGATCGGGATTGGTGCCATCAAAAACATGGCCGCAAGCAAATATGCGCAGCTGAATGAAAACCGGGTCTTGTCCTTACTGTATATCTTTATACTGTGATGGTGCTATCATGGAGTATAGAGAATACTTACATGGACGAGGCTGTCAAAAGCGAGGTCAAAAGTGGTCATCTGAATTAGTTTGATCGAGATGTCGCTTTCGTTTACTACAGTCATGATGGAATAAGACATGGTGTGTCAGCAACATGGACGAGTTTTCGTCCTGTTTCGCGCAGATCTCCAGCTGGGGTGGCACCCAGTTGGACACGGCTCAATTGGACACGAGCGCTTAAGACTACAAAGCTCCTAAGCACCGGTCACTGTGATTGGTGGTGTCCAATCGAGTCGTGATCAATCGGGATCACCCCCTACACAAGTAGAGGTTAAAATGTTTTACTTATGTGTGAAAGAATATTTTTTTCTGTTCGCCAAATTTCTTTTGATACCCACATGAGTTGCACGTCTTCATATTCAATTTTTTTTACAAAAGAAACGCAATACTAACAGTTATTAATAATAAGTGCAAAGAATACATACAATTCTAATGTAAACAGCCATTTTGATTTTGTCAAGATTGTCAAAATGCGCGCGCAGAGAAGGACAGGTTGTCCCGATATTTTACCTCTCGCACCGTTCTGCCAAACCCAGCGTATACTATAGAAAAGTACATATGTTATAGAAAAGGGAATGATCCCGATTGACCACGTCTCGATTGGACACCACCAATCACAGCGACCGGTGCTTAGGAGCCTTGTAGTCTCAAGCGCTGTGAGTGGCTCGTGTCCAATTGAGCCGTGTCCAACAGGGTGCCACCCCTAAGTAATGCATCAAATGTGGTCGGCAATAATGAGAGAGAGGGACCGTGGGATACTACCCATCTCCCTCTTACAGGGATATGCGATTTTTACCGATTTATCGATACGACCGATTTTTTGGGGCAAAAAACCGGTTATTTTTGGCCAATTTACCTTTTGGAGGCCAGTTTACCGATTTTCGGTTTTTTAAATTAAATACCGTAGCTGCGTTCTGGTATTCACTAGATGTTTTTTATTGTTGCACTCTCCGAATGGGTGCAGCAATAAAAAAACAAACCTAAGGCCGGTTTCAGCAACGCCAGTTAAGTTAAATAACCAATCGCAGTTGCTGTTTAATAGGTCAATTCTACTATAAAGTCATTTCGGAGAAATTGGAAATCTGCAATGTCGGTAAGTGGCTTTAGGATTCCCTTAATAATTAAAAAAATATTTGTGTTTAATTTTCAAACACTGAAAAAGAGAAAACTAATGTATCGATTTTTTGAAAAATTGAAAATCTAATATATCGATTTTTCGATCTTTTCCTCCTGAGAACTGATTACCGACATCAATTTTTTTCATTTTTACCGATTCTTCCGATATCGGTTTTTTTTCCAATATCGCACATCCCTACCCTCTCATTCTCTCTCCCATTACACCATTGAATGGAAAGAAATAGAAATGGCCGTCTGCCACGGTCCTTCTCTCTCATCCCTATCGACCATTTTGACACACGGATCGCGCAGTCCATTCTCTATTAGCGTTTTCGGCCCGGCCAGGTTTGCACCAACCTGGGTTGGATCAATGGCGTTTTGTGTACTCCTATTGGTAGAGCGGGTGACGTCAACCAATAGGAACGATTAATCCGACCCAGGTTGATGCAAACCCGATCGGGCCGAAAACGCTGTCTTTGATCCAATCCAAATGGGAGCAAATCCGTTTGGGTCGAAAACGCTATAAGCCATTGTGGAAGGGATAACATGAGGTGCTTTCCAATTGCTTATAAAAGCCGCAGCACAGATTTTTGCATAACGCATAACGCGTAATACATAAACGAATCAACAAATCTGAATCCTTCCTTTCCTGTCACTTCACAGAAGAGAAGCATTTTGATTGGCTGATTCTCTTATGCACTATGCATTATGCAAAAGTCTGTGCTGCGGCCATAATAGAATCAGCCAATCAAAATGCTTCTCTTCTGTGAAGTGACAGGAAAGGAAGGATTCTGATTTGTTGATTCGTTTATGGATTACGCGTTACGCGTTATGCAAAAGTCTGTGTCGCGGCCCTAAGGGCTCTCACACATGAAATGCATAACAGAACATAAGCATAACATAAGGCCGCTAAACCAATGAGCATCTTATGTAAATCAATATGGCGACATTATGCTAGATGCTCATTGGTCCAGCAGTCTTATGTTATGCTTACGCTCTGTTATGCATTTCATGTGCTATAGCTTTAAGCGGGGAGCACAGACTCTTGCATAACGCATAACACGTAATGCATGAGAATATGTACCAATCGAAGTTTTCCGTTTCTTTCCCTTCCATGTAATAGAGAACTCTGGTTGGTTCAATTTCTTATGCCTCATGTGTTATGCGTTATGCAAGAGTCTGTGCTCCCCGCTTTAACATTGTGTACGATTCAACTGGAACAAAATGTGTACGCTGTGCACGGTTGAGATACGTTTCAGATTGAGTTAGATTAAGGCCGCGGTCCGATACACGCTCACAACGCTTAAAAATCATTTCATCCTTGTTGTTTGTCAAATGTTAAACGAAGACAAATAATGCTCATGAGCGTTGTCAGCATGATTCGGACCACGGCCTAAATGTACCTTTTTCCGCCTGTACAAAAAAAAAGTAAAAGTACCAGCCATTCAACGTCTTCCAACTTCATTTATAGCCGCCGCAATTAGTAACATGTAATTGTCACTACAAAACACAAGCTTACACAGCCCTTTGCTGAGTACAGATGTGTAGTGTTATGTCGACGATAACAGACAATTGGAACACAACTTGTGTCGCCGTGTGCACGAAAGTGTTTAGGGATATTGCAATTGGAAAGCACCCCCATGGTGTGCTCAGTTTGCAAGCATCTCTTTCTAAATCTCCGCCGTCTCTGTCTATGAATGTCACATAAGATTCAAAGGCCAACTGTGAAACGTGAAACAGGGGGCGGTATTCAGTTTGTTTTTATTTTAAAACTGTCTTAACCAATGTCTTAAGATGCTAATACAGTCCTCAGACTGACTTATGATGTTTTAAGACTGTACTTAAGATAGCTTTAAATGTAAAAATCGATTATGAATACTGCCCCATGTTATGCATTTCATAGTTGGTAGCCCTTGAACCTTATGAACAGTCCATAGACAGAGGGCAGAGATTTAGAAAGAGACACTGTCCAATTGCACACACCATATTATTCTTCCACCATGGATTAAAGTCATAAAACTGAATTACAAATTTGTATAGCAATAAAATTACAAGTTTTTGATCTTTTAGGATGTCTTTAATTATACAATCATAAAACAATACTTGAAGACTCTATGAAAATTCTCTAACTACGAAAATCCTCATTTTGTGTCAGACCTTTGGCTGTACATAATATGTACAACTTTTTATTGTAGCAAATATACTAGCCATTGTTTACATCATGTTGAACTTGGTCCAATTGTACTTCTTCCTTTTTCTCTGCATGATCATCACAATTTTCATTTATTACAGACTCTATTGAAATATCAGCATTATCATTACTATCATTGATTGCAGCCTCAATATTATGTTCTGGATTAGGATCTCGATTTTCTTCACCCTCTTCTAGTAAACGTGGAGCTTCTACAGTATGTAAAGATGAAGATGCTTCAAAGTTTTGTGAATGTTTGTTTAGCCCTATCTGAACCTCTATTATATTTAATTCTTCAACCAATGTTTTTTCTCTTTTTTCAATTTCCTCTGAAACAATACAAAAAATACACATTTATAAACGCATAAATATACACATACATGAATTTACATACAATAATAAGATCGTTCTTTGTTGTTGTATTGCATTAAACTTTCTATCTGACTTTTACCAAAGTTCAAACATTTATTTCATTTTAGATACAATGTATAAACTAATTTAGCTATGAAGAACAGTTCTAATATTTATGAGATTACTAACCATGAAGTTCTTTCGTGGACTGCGCTAATAACATGTCTGTTTGTGGGTGTTTACGCTTTGGTATATAATAAATAGAAGGTTGTGTGTGTGTTTTAATAAATAAAGCAAGAGGTAACTGTGCGTTGCGCCAATCTTGAAATTGTCGACTACGTGCAAGCTTTGCTTCCAATGCTCGCACTTCAGCCAATTGCCGTTTTCGTGACAAAAACAATTGTTGTCTTTCTTTTCGCAATTCTTCTTTTTCTCGTCTTCTAGCTTCTTCTACTCTAGCTTCCACTTCTGCTTTTTTATCTTCCTGCAAATGAAACATTATACTTCAAAGATATTAGAAAGTTTGCGGGTTATCGCCGTGTTTTCATCCATTGCTAATGCCAACATTTCATGAACCTTACCAGGTTCATGAAATGTTGGCATTAGCAATGGATGAAAATATAGTGACAACTCGCAAACCTTCTGGTATCTTTGAGATTATACCTGTGAAAGCCTAAAAAGCATTATACTTCATGATAAGTTACTTTAGATTAAATTTAAATATATCCTACCTTTGCTTTGAGTTTAGTTTCCTCTTGTCTAAATTTTTGTAAAGTACCTAAAAGTGCACCAAACATTCGTTTATTTCTTTGTCGACTACGCTCATCTGTTCTTTCTCGTCTAATAACTTCTTGACGTGAAGGAATTTCTCGAGGAGTAGCTATTACTCTGGATGATACAGCAGGCTTAATAACATCAAAATACATATTAGTTAGGTAATTACAGCATAATCACTTAAAAAATCAATAAAATTAGACTTATTTGACGCGTTTTTGCATGAAAAAGAATCTGGAAGAAATAAACGTCGCTCTGCCCCGCGAACTGAAATATTAAGCGTTAAAGTTAACGACTATTGAGATTTGGAAATCTGTCGCAGCCATGAAATACTACGATGCAAGCATGCGTGTGGTAAAAAATTCGCTAATTTAAAACAAGTTCTCTGTTCTAAAACACAAATTTATGATTTTAAAACAAAGTCTCTGCTTTAACAACAAATTTACTACTTTATAAACAAATTCATTGATTTAAAAAAACGAATTTACTACTTTAGAAACACAAATTATTTTCTTATATTATTTTTGTGTTTTGAAAACAGTGTAAATTTGTTTTTAAAATAGTAAATTTGTGTTCTATTCTATCATTTTTTCAGCATTTTTCCAGTATTTTTCCAACATTTCTGAAAAAGTTGCTCCATAGAGAGTCTAGCCACAAAAATTTCGAACCGACAAGCACGCAATTTTATCCAACGATATAAGTAAATGGTTATATTTATATGCTGGAAAAATGAATACTTATCGAACAATTATTTATTAATAATGAATTTCTTTTTATACGTATAGAAATTCAATTTCGATAATCGTGTATTTAATGTATATGTACAGACGAACAGTAATGCATCCCAATAATTCTGATTGATTTGATTCCCATTCTATTACTTTTTCAAGATTCCATTTTCCGAATTTCCGATTGTCATGGGACAGCATCCTGAAGCATTATTTTAAGTATACAAAAATGCGGGAAACTATCGAGAATACTATAACCTATGTGCTTTGTAATCTATTTGTTTGGTTTCAACGGTTTATATTGAAATTAAAAATAATGATTATATAATTAATAAATGTTAATACCGGAGAGACGTTCATACGTACTTTAACCCTTTGAAGCATACATTTTTTTTTACGTAGAATTCAGTTGAAATTTGTTACTCGGGGGGTTTTCGGGGTCGTTGATTACGAATCTGACCTCAGATTTTCGAAATTCAAAATGACGGATCCAAGACGGACAAAAAATTAAACAATTTTGACTTCGGATTTGTAATAAGCGATCCGAAAAATCTACTTGACCCCATTTTACAGTCCCAGAACTAATGTTTTAATTTTTTGTCCGCCATCTTTGATCCGCCATTTTGAATTTTGAAAATCTGAGGTCAGATTCGTAATCAGCGATCCCGAAAATCCCCGAGTACCCAATTTCATACCGATCAAGTAAATTTTTGCTTTTCGGTTCGTCATCTTGGATCCGCCATTTTGAATTTTGAAAATCTGAGGTCAGATTCGTAATCAGCGACCCAAAAAAACCTCCCGTACATTATTTTCAGCTAATTAACTATTGTTGATTAGTCACAATCACATTTATTGTTAAAAAGGGATCAATTTTTCCAGTTTGTTTATTTATAAAATACATTTCGTCAACAATAGGAATGCTTTCACGTTTTTTTTTAATAACAACTGATGTTCTACAAAACCGATAATGTTCATTTCATTGTAGTAATATGTAAGAAACTGTGTTAAAAACAAAAACTGAGGTTAAAAGGTGTCATATATGTATGACACTATGCCGCAAAGGGTTATAAGAATTCGTTTCTTTTATTTCAAAGCTGTATTTGTATTTGTTTCTTCTACTATTACCGTTACAAGATCTATATTCTTGTCTTCATAAATGTATAACTACAAGATTTTTGAAAAATCTTTATTGCATGTATTAATGCCACGTTCGTCTTCATATTAATATGAATTATTCCTTCAATGTCTTTTTAGGAATATGTATAAGATCGAGTTATTTGTAGGTTACGTTCAATAATACAACGCTTCCAACGCTTCACGATTGATCCACTTGTATAATATTGGCAATGTTAGTAGCGCTAATGGATCACTCTATCGGAAATATTTGTAATGATAGCATCTGAAGCGTTTGAAGTGTTTAGTGAATTGCACCCTAGTATTCATGGACTACAAAAAAGCGTTTAACACGATAAATTAATGTTAGGGATTCCGCACAATAAAAGGAACAAGGAACAAAGAACAGAGAATAAGAATTGCAACCTATCAGAAATCATGTATTGTGGAATACAGTTTCTAATAGGTTGAAATTCTTATTCTCTGTTCTCTGTTCCTTTCATTGTGCGGAGCCCCTTAAGATGCTGGAAGTACTAGCAGACTGTAGAATAGACCACCACTGACTCGAGAATAGACCCATACACTGCAGTAATCAAATATGTGTATGAGAATACCACAGCAAGTGTCAAGCTCCATAAAGACATTGATAAATTCCATATAGAGATGGGAGTGTCGTCAGAGCAACACTACCGCCCCAAAGATATTTATAATCCTGTTGTAATGTACAGAGTGTCTCAGAAATAAGGTAGGAGCCGCATTGGGGGCGTAGAATGGATCAAGTGGAACAAAAAGTCTGATACCATTTTGAGATATTCGCTGTAGTTTTTCAGTTAAAAAAGGAAAACGTATAAGCCAATGTGCGGTGAAGTTGCGTCGTGCGAATTCGTAGCACGGCCCACTGCCGCCGCTGTCGAGTGAGGCGCGATGGGCCGTGCTACGAATTCGCATGACGTAGCTTCACCGCACATTGGCTTATACATTTCCTTTTTTAATTCAAAAACAGCGAATATCTCAAAATGGTATCAGACTTTTTGTTCCCCTTGACACATTCTACGCCCCCAATGCGGCTTCTACCTTAATTCTGAGATACCCTGTATATGAAAACGTATAAACTGGGACACTCTTGGCATAAATATAAATGGTGAAATGCTCAACCATTTAAGATTTGCAGACGACACAGTTCTAATCTCTGAGTATATTGATGACGCCAAAACAATATGCTGTAGAGAACAAATAAAGTCTTGTAAGAAATAAGCGACAACACGAGAAAAATATCAGGACACTCTGCAAGTTAACTTCTTTTGTAAAAGAAAAAACGTCGGCGTCGTACTTTGTGTCTAAGGCGGCGTCATGTGAGAAACGTCGATCAAACAATAGCCGCGACATCTGAAAGGCAATGATGCGATGAATTCTAGCACTTGCAGCATGGTTAATAGCATGAAGAGGGCATAGGCGGACACACAACGCATGCGCAAGTGTATATGGATATGGACTCATCGTAGTGTACGTGCCTTCTTATACTTTCTGGAATTCGCATCACTGCTGAGACTGCTACGAGATGGCGTTGTAATCGATCTAGCGATCTTTGCCGACATCTTTGATTTTCGCCGATTTTCGCGTATAGGGGGCAGTCCTCGAGCAGTCAGCGAGTCAGTTTCATAAGGGTGAAAGTGGGATCAGGAAAGGGGAAACAGACATGGCGGATGTGTCAGATGAGTGTGGGGATAAAATTTGCGTTTGCGCTTGCAAACGGCTCGGAACTGAATCCGAAGTGTGGCGATAATGGCTGACCGGTTACGAACCTTAAACCACAATGCACCAAAGCAACCGGCCATTGTTCTATTGTGCTTCCATAACGCCATCAACCGCTATCAACGTACGACCAAAGGCATAGAGAATGGACCGCGCGATCCGTATCTAAGTAATGTATCGAATGTGGTCGACAATAATGAGAGAGAGGGACCGTGGGAGACGGCCAATCTCCCTATCATTCTCTCTCCCATTACACCATTGAATGGAAAGAGATAGAAATGGCCGTCTGATATGGTTCCTCTCTCTCATCCCTATGAACCATTTTGACACACGGATCGCGCAGTCCATTATCTATATCTTTGCGAACATTCAGGACGACTGTTACCAACGTCGATTAACTTAATCGACGGTTAACTCAATCAGCAGAATTACTATTATAGATAGGAGATTTTCATTACTTTTATCACAGTCAAGTATAGGAACGTAGAGAAAGACGTATATCACGAAGAGATGAGGTTAAGAACGATATAGTCTTGCTGTTGACTACACTGCTGATTGAGTTAATCGTCGATTAAGTTAATAGACGTTGGTAACAGTCGCCCTCAGAGAAGAACTGACGTTATTTGTCATCATTCTGATATCAAAATGATGCCTTTAATGTCCTTTTGACAACAAAATGACTGCAAATAACGCTCGCTCTCTCTCTTTCTCCCCCTCTCTCCCTCCCACCTCTCTCTCTACCTAGGAATGTGTAGGTTTATTGCGTCGCATGCTCCAACACATACACATGTATAGGATATTAGTTCTTTGTAGAGATGGGTATAGCGGAATATTATACTGTTTCAAAACATTAGGAACAGTCACTCTAATGTTCCGTTCATTTGTTCCGCTCTTTTAGTAAGATGGCGCAGCCCTACAAGTCATGAACGTTCCATTCACTTTGACCGGATTCTTTTACTGACCAAAAATTCGAAACGCCATGAAAAAAATTAACGAAACTAGAGATGTACTGTTCAGAGATATTTCGTTCACTTTGAATGGATCCTTTTACTTTTTTACTAATCTGTGGCTCGTTAAGTACGTAGTACATAGATCACATTGCGCATCCCCTTCCCTCCAGAAAGAATGGTTGTGTTCGGCAGACTCAATTGTTGCGGAACGGATCCGTGAGCGCTCGCTGTTATTGGTGTATTCTTTCAGATCATCCAATCAACATTCCGACGAAGCAAAATCCATCGGAATCCTGTTTTCTGATTGGTTGCAGAGCGTCATACGACGCACATCGGATGCAGCGTGAATCCAGCAACAGACTAGTAAAAGGATCCGTTCGCAGTGAACGAAATATCTCTGAACAGTACATCTCTAGTTTAGTTCATTTTTTCCGTGGCGTTTCGAATCTTTCGGTCAGTAAAAGGACCCGTTCAAAGTGAACGGAACGTTTATGAACGACACATCTCTAGTTCTCTGCCAGACCACTTGATGCGCGATGATTATTCTCCGTTTCCATCACTCAACACAGAGCTTGCGTTTGTCTTTGTATATGTTCTGTAGTCAGTTTATAAAAACGATCCAAAGGGATCACATTGTACGAGTATTCAGTCTATACGCGTCTTGTGCATTAAAAAGCGTTGTAAATCAAAGAAGACGAGCATTTTCTCACTTCGATCCCTGCACCGTCAAAGAACCAACCATCCTAACATTCCTACAGATATAAGCATTGACGGAAGTTACATAGAGCAAATGAAATCTTACAAATATTTAGGCCACGAAATACGTATCAGTAAAGACGACCAAACATGTGAACTTTTGCGGAATAGATTTGACGTGGACTGTCTTCAAAAACCTAAGACGTATATTAAAATCACAACTCCCAATGTGACATTCTTGAACAGGTAGGAGTCAACACGCACACGCGCGCGCGTACACATACATACATACACAATGACGTTCCGACCAGTCAAACTCCACACAGTTCATATTGGGAAGAAATACAACCATAATTTGAGTTGACAGCAGTAACTTAAATTCGGAAATAACTCAGCGAAAAATTATCGTATCAAGCTCGATAAAAAAGCGATTTAAAGATACAATTCTATACTTCCATGTACGTGTTGCCCCATTAAGCTGTGACATCTAATTCATACCATGCACCATCGCAAATTTGGACTTTTAATTATTACTTTTTTTGTATTTTCTCATTTTATTATCCGCCATTTTGAAAGTAATAGTACAATTCTCATTCAAAGATTCTTAAAGTATTTCAAACTTCATTTTGCATTTGTAAACATATTTTTATTCCTTATTTACCAAGTTATGCTCATTTGAAATTTGGAAAAATTTTCTTAAATTTTTAATGTTTTGCCGTTTTTTTTTGGAGTGAGTGTAAAAAGATTTATTACACAAATTAGACCTTTAAATTTAAATATCTCGGAAATTATAAGAGACCACACCAATTTTTTGCAACTCAAGTTTATTAATATTTTCGTAAACTGTCACGTTTTGACATAATTTATACTATTCTGAATTAATCCTTCATGGTCACTTAAAGTTTAGGGGACCCTAAAAAGGTGTGAAGCTTTATATTTCTAAGTTTTTTTTGAAATAGGACTTAAATTGCCATTTATCCGAAGTTTAAGATACCGTTTTTGCACCTTCAATCGCATGTTGTTCCTTAGACATCAATCTTTGCGATTTTTCAAAATATATATGTTATAATTAAAAACTTTAAAAAGCCATTGTATTTTCATATTCTATAATGTTTAAAGTATCTTCAGTAATTTTTGTGATTTCAAAGAACCGAAGTTGTAAATACGGCAATCAATTAAAATATTGAGGTCATTTTGCCCCCTGTGATCAACATACAATTTTCAAGAGGTGTGATAACGAAGGGTTAAGGCTTTAGCACAAAGATGGTCGTAACTGAGTCGTAAAACGTGAGTCGTAGTCGTGTGTCAACGTACAATGTTTTGATCAATCTACATCTACG
Organism: Trachymyrmex cornetzi; assembly: GCF_001594075.2. NCBI lineage: Eukaryota > Metazoa > Arthropoda > Insecta > Hymenoptera > Formicidae > Trachymyrmex > Trachymyrmex cornetzi. The sequence goes on from NW_017300337.1 coordinate 122,848, forward strand.
ATTTACGTTCCACAACTCAGTTACGGTCTTCTTTTTTTGTGCTTAGGCTTTTAATGGGAGGAGTATACTATTACCACAATTTATTAAAATTTATACGTTATCTAGAATGCTCTTCGTCCCTTATTGATACCTGTCAAACAATTGTGAGTGCAGAGAAAGGATTTTCGGTCGCTTGAAACAATACGACTAGAGAGAGAGAAGGACAGACGTTCTCTTGCTGTCTCGTTCGCTCTCAGCGCGCCGAAGGCGAGCAAACGGACATGGGCTCGTGTTTGCGTGTATGGCTACCGGTTATGCCAGGCCGCCAACTGGTGACGCTGATCGCGTGCCTAATTCCTACTGTTGATTCTGTATCGTCATCATCAATGCGGAGTTTTTAGTTGAGTACTCAGGAGCTATCCTGAAGTCGTCTGTATTACCGACTAAACCATACAATTTTTGTATAATAATTTTTTTTCCTCTCTTACTGATTCGAAAATCCTTTTTCGGGATTAAAGTATACGCATTAATACGTGTCTGTGAGATGGAGTCTATGCTGAGAACGACAAAATATTTCGAAATTGAGATCTTTTTTACCATTTCTTAGCAGTAATGCGAATTCTAGCCCGCTTGCAACAGGCGATGAGTTCATATCCATGTATACTTGCGCATGCGTTGTGTCCGCCTATGCCTCTTCATGCTATTAACCATGCTGGAATTCGCATCACTGCTTCTTACAATGTTAGTCCAATACGGTGCACAGTGGGAAAAAAGGTTCACTTTTTGGACAAAAATCGACTAACAGTATAATTCTTAACAGATTTTGATGTTTTTTTTTAATTATTCGTTATAAAATTTCTTATATCGTAGAACTGTTAACTTTTTGATATAAAGCTGAAATTCAGAATGGCCGGTAAATATAATCTGTTTTGAAAATGCATTTACGACGTCTACAGGCAGGGTTGGTAGAAAACATATTCTAAGTATTAAACACATAAAATATAAACAAGTTTAAAGAGTTAAATAAAAAAGTGTTAAAAAATAAAAACGAAGATTAAGTAAAAAAATAAAAAAATATAAAACAAAAAAACGAAAAAAAAATAAAATAAAAAGAAAAGACAAAAAACCAAGAAAATACTCAAAAAAATAAAAAACAAAAAATACACAAAAAAACAAGAAAACACGTTTGGAACATGTTTTCTACCAATCCTGCCTGTAGATGGCATAAATGCTTTTTCAAAACAGATTATATTTAACGGCCATTCTGAATTTCAGCTTTATATCAAAAAGTTAGCAGTTCTACGATATAGGAAATTTTATAACGAATAATTTAAAAAAAAAAACATCAAAATCGGTTAAGAATTGTACTGTCAGTCGATTTTTGTCCAAAAAGTGAACCTTTTTCCCCACTGTGCGGCGCTCCAGAGTTGTCATGTCGTGACATTTGCTTCATATAAAAGCTGTGGAATCTGTACTTACGAAATAGTAGTCCATAGACTAGTATTATAGTTTGCACGGAGTTCTTAAAATTGGATTTGAACGTCTAATTAAAACATAACTGTTGTAATACACAAAAATTTATGTGTATGTGTAGCATGCGTGAATGAGATACTAATGTAATGATATATCAATGACACATAAATCCTCTGTGTGTAAGTGCCACTTTTAATATGACTAATCGTTTTTAGGATCCCCTTAAAAGTATTCATATAACATCATTCGTGGCAAATGGGCATCAGAAGTTTATATAATCTGGATTTTTGCAAGGGGGGGGGGGGGGGAGGTGTCACTATAAAAAAAAATTATTTTTAATTAATTATAATCATTATTCATTAAAAATCACAAAAATTTAAAAGTTCATGTAAAAATTTAAATTAACTGGAAAAAAAAGAAATATCAGATGGCTTCAAAATAGCACAGCCGCGGTTCTAATATTAAGAAGCATTAAAAATCATAGACAAAATATTTATTATTTCTAAGATGATATACGAAGTGTAACAATAAAGTTTCAAAATTAAGTTTCAAAATGACACTGTTGATTTTTTTTTTATCGCTGTGTAGTCTGAATCTTCTACCTGCATACGAATTTAAATTATTTCAGTTATTATGAAGTTGGTTCGTATAAAGACGTATTTAAATCCCACGTTAAGAGAAAAATAGAACGCAATTTAGAGCTAAGTTATGACATTTCGTCGAAAAGTAATGAATCATCAACAGATATTTATAAAAACCAGAATTTTTCTCAAAAATGTTATCATTCATTACTCTAAATTGCATTTCATTTTTCTTATAACACGGAACACAATATTTTGACATTTGGGACAAGCTCAGATAGTAACGTATTTATCTTGTTGCTTGCAAATAAATGTATTGCTACTAGAATTGCTGCAGCTAAGTCTGTATTTGTTGGCAAATCAATGCCTTCATGATTGATAATTTTAGGTAGCTACTTGCCAATAACTTTAAAATCTTTATCATCAAAATGCATGCTGTTGTTGTCATGTTGCTATAATAATTTAGGATTACACGTAAATTGTCGACAATGTGAGATAACTTTGATACTACTATTTTGCTATGAAACTGCTGGCAATACATACATATATACATTGTTGCCTGTATTCAGCGTATTGCTATAATATTGATATATTTGAAATCAGTGAAGATAAATATACAGATAGTTGCCAATATCATAAGCGCTCACGCTTGGTTATCTAGAAACTTGAACGATGACTGTACACTTGACAATTTACTTTTTTCATGTAGGAGATTCAGTTTATTTTTGAATCTTTATTGTCACTTCTCATGCGTAAATAAATTACCTTGGTAATATTATCGTCTTCATCAGCACTATCATCTGCAGTAGATGGAACACGTGCACTTAATCGACTAAAAACTGTTTTTGGTTCTGCATTAGAACCTTGCCAACGTCGTTTGCCTCCTGCTAATTCATTATTCATGAACTCTGTTATAGCTCTTCGACGATCTTCTTGCAATAGTCGTTTTTGAGGTATTCTAGAAAAGAATAAATCAAACTAAAGGTTTGTTTTGTTTTCTGTTCCTCAATGATTGCACTAGTTCAAGAAGTATACACTAAACCGTTTAAACCAGAAACACAATGAAAAGCATAGGCAATAGGAACAGGAAGTAACAAATTTCAATCTATCAAAAACCATATATACTAGAATGGACGCTTTATGATAGATTGAAATCTCTTATTCCCTGTTCCTATCGCTTGTACTTTTTATTGTGTTTCCAGCTTTATTGTTTTCAAAATTACGTCAGCGATATCACCGACGAGATACTATTAGGCTGCATCCGAGAATATACGCCGAATGTCTTCAGGTATCAATTTATCCTTATTTAACATTCGGTAAACAATAAAGGTAGAATAGATACTTGGAGCAGAGTAGATAAGAGATGTTTTTTTTTAAGAATAAAACATTGTTTTTTTTTGTCTCTTAAAGATGTTTTTAATGTTTCATATTTGATTGTGAAACAGTATTATAAAAACGATGTTTAAACATGTCAAAAACATCGCTTAAGCATGTTTTAAACAGTTTAAAATATGATTTTTATCAATTTAGAGGCACTCGGTGCGTATTCCCCAGACACATCTTTAAAGACGGCTGGCGGTGGGCAAAATTTGTGACTATCAATAGAGTTCCGGGGTTGGGGGATAATCGAAGAACAATGACATTATTGACAATTGATATAAATTTGCGATTATTGACATAAATATTTAAATAATACATTATTAAATTCACGATTTTTTATTACATAAATGCTGCATAAATAAGTATATATACTTGTAATACTACAATATCTTATACATTGCTATAAAATTACAATTTTTTTCTCCACAGTTATCATTTCTATTGATAATAAAATTTGAACAATAACAATAAAATTAGTTTTTAAATAAAAATCGTCTGTTATTCGGTTTTAAACATATATATTAGGTGTACAACTTTGCTTCCGTCGTTTTTTTCCCGAAATTCGAGGCTTTATTGTAAAAAAAACTGGTTATGCATTTATGATACAAAGTATTGTCCATCGCTGGCCACTTTCTCCCATCTTTTGGGCAGCATACGAATCCCGCGTCGAAAAAACTGGTCATCTTTTGAGGTGATCTACGAATTGATCCAATTTTTTACTTCTTCATAAGACCGGAAGTGCTGGTCAGCCAGACCGTATGCCATTGATCGAAACAAATGATAATCAGAGGGAGTAACGTCTGGAGAATACAGAGAGTGGGGTAGGATTTCCCATTTCAACGTTTCCAAGTATGTCTTGACCACTTTCGCAACATGGGGTCGAGAATTGTCATGTTGTAAAATCACTTTATCGTGTCTCTCGTTTTGCGGCCATTTGTCTTTCAATGCTCGGCATCAATTGCGTACGATATCGATCGCCTGTGATTGTTTCAGTCGGTTTTAACAGCTCATAATACACTACGCCGAGCAGGTCCCACCAAATACAGAGCATGACCTTGGAGCCGTAAATATTCGGTTCGGCCGTCGACGTGGAAACATAGCCGGGAATTCCCCATGATTTTCTGCGCTTGGGGTTATCGTAATGAACCCATTTTTCGTCCCCAGTCACAATGCGATGCAGAAATCCCTTCCGTCTTTGCCTTTCAAGCAGCTGTTCACAAGCAAACAAACGCCGTTCAACATCTCTCGGCTTCAACTCGTACGGCACCCAATTTCCTTGCTTCTGAATCATTCTCATGGCTTTGAGGCGTTTTGAAATGGCTTGTTGAGCCACTGCCAATGATCGTGCCAATTCTTCTTGATTTTGACACGAGTTTTGAGCAAGTAATGCCTCCAACACTGCATCTTCAAAAACCTTCTCTCTTCCACCGCTATGCCGGTCTTCGACGTCAAAATCACCGTTCTTGAAGCGTTGAAACCACTCACGACACGTTCTTTCACTAATAGCGGCCTCACTATAAGTATTTGAGAGCATTCGATGAGCCTCAGCCGCAGATTTCTTCATATTGAAGCAGAAAATTAAAACCTCCCGCAAATGACGAGAATTTGGCTCGCAAACTGACATTTTCAATCGAAAATAACTTTATGATGCAGACACAAATCGACTAATGTTTCTATGAGGTTATGTTGACAGACGCCCAAGTTTATTGTATGACGTCTATGATTTATATAAATTCACAGTTTAATTGAATTACAGACTCTTTGTGTTAACAAAACAAATAACAAAAAATTAGTATCCAATCGATGGCTGTACAGAGTCAACCGCAGTTATTAGTTGCGCAAATAAATAAAAATTATAAAAGAGATATAAAATTTATAACTTAATAATACATGTTCGAACGTTTCAATCCCTTATTCGGACCATCATCAGCGACAATATTTAACGTTAGAAATAAAGATGTTAGTAAGCTTGAATATCTATACATTCTTCCTTGTATTCCAACTGAGGTAAATCCATCACTTAGTAGAGTGACAGACAACTAAATTTACTTTGAAAATTGAAAAGTTGTCTGTGAAACGATAAACAATATATCCAATAATTATTAATTAACGAATAAAGAAAAATAACCAGAAAAAAATATACCTTTTAACTAAATCATTGTAAGAATGGCTTACCTCTGTTGGTCGACAAAAACAAAATTCCACAATCAAAAACACAAGTACAAAGCAATATGTGAGATTATCAAATTTCGTCGTTAAGATGTCAGTGACTAACGAGATATAAAAATGTAATGAAGGCTGTTCGCTTTAACCGCAATACATATAGTCATGATTTTAAGATACAATATTGTTTGTCAACTTATGTAGAATATTCGCATAAGACTGATCGAGACCTTCGGTATCTGTTTGTAAATTAAGACCTTTCTTTTGTGATTTAATATTGAGCATTTCAGATACTAAGCGTTTTTGATAAAAATTTTCGCAATCTAAAATCTCTACATTACACCAATCGAAATCGTGACTGTGTTCCAATCTATGGTCAGTAATAACCGATCTAGAAGATGTATTCCACCTAATATGACTACGGTGTTCGTTGATTCTAGTTTTTAATTTCCTTTTTGTCTGTCCCACATAAGTTGAATCATAGTCATTACATTTAATTTTATACACAACATTTCTTTTTGATTCTTTTGGAAGCGGATCTTTATGGACTTTGATGAAATTATTCATTTTATTAATACTAAAATATGATAATCTGAAATCCTTTCCATTAACAGTATTCTTGAATTTGTCTGAAAAACCCTCAATGTAAGGTATTGTGAACCAATTTATCTTGTTTCGTAAGGTGTTATCATTATTACAATTTTGTTGCCTGGGATTAATTATTATTGAGTTGATTCTTTTTTTGATATTTTCAAATATGAATTTTAAAGGAAAATCATTAAGTAACAATGTATCAATAATTAATTTTAAATTTTTCTTATGGAAATCTGGATGTGAAAGTAACAATGCCTTATCAACCAAACCATAGATTACACCCATCTTTTGTGAAATGGGATGTTGAGACCCATTGTAATTTTTTACAATTTGACTGGTTTCAGAAGCCTACATACTCGGGCAGAATTTTGAACTTTTGGTCTCAACATCCCATTTCACAAAAGATGGGTGTAATCTATGGTTTGGTTGATAAGGCATTGTTACTTTCACATCCAGATTTCCATAAGAAAAATTTAAAATTAATTATTGATACATTGTTACTTAATGATTTTCCTTTAAAATTCATATTTGAAAATATCAAAAAAAGAATCAACTCAATAATAATTAATCCCAGGCAACAAAATTGTAATAATGATAACACCTTACGAAACAAGATAAATTGGTTCACAATACCTTACATTGAGGGTTTTTCAGACAAATTCAAGAATACTGTTAATGGAAAGGATTTCAGATTATCATATTTTAGTATTAATAAAATGAATAATTTCATCAAAGTCCATAAAGATCCGCTTCCAAAAGAATCAAAAAGAAATGTTGTGTATAAAATTAAATGTAATGACTATGATTCAACTTATGTGGGACAGACAAAAAGGAAATTAAAAACTAGAATCAACGAACACCGTAGTCATATTAGGTGGAATACATCTTCTAGATCGGTTATTACTGACCATAGATTGGAACACAGTCGATTTCGATTGGTGTAATGTAGAGATTTTAAATTGCGAAAATTTTTATCATAAACGCTTAGTATCTGAAATGCTCAATATTAAATTACAAAAGAAAGGTCTTAATTTACAAACAGATACCGAAGGTCTCGATCAGTCTTATGCGAATATTCTACATAAGTTGACAAACAATATTGTATCTTAAAATCATGACTATATGTATTGCGGTTAAAGCGAACAGCCTTCATTACATTTTTATATCTCGTTAGTCACTGACATCTTAACGACGAAATTTGATAATCTCACATATTGCTTTGTACTTGTGTTTTTGATTGTGGAATTTTGTTTTTGTCGACCAACAGAGGTAAGCCATTCTTACAATGATTTAGTTAAAAGGTATATTTTTTTCTGGTTATTTTTCTTTATTCGTTAATTAATAATTATTGGATATATTGTTTATCGTTTCACAGACAACTTTTCAATTTTCAAAGTAAATTTAGTTGTCTGTCACTCTACTAAGTGATGGATTTACCTCAGTTGGAATACAAGGAAGAATGTATAGATATTCAAGCTTACTAACATCTTTATTTCTAACGTTAAATATTGTCGCTGATGATGGTCCGAATAAGGGATTGAAACGTTCGAACATGTATTATTAAGTTATAAATTTTATATCTCTTTTATAATTTTTATTTATTTGCGCAACTAATAACTGCGGTTGACTCTGTACAGCCATCGATTGGATACTAATTTTTTGTTATTTGTTTTGTTAACACAAAAATATCTAATAAATCATAAAACTAATAAATCATAAAATTAATACTATATTATGTTTCTTACTTTTAGTCATTTAAATTTTAACAGTCACGCAAACTTCAGTGAGACCGGCAGTCTTTAACAATAGGAGTATCTTGTCGATGAGGCAATATTAAGTCTGTTCTTTTTAGCTAAAGTTCTTGCACGATTCATCTTTCTTCCTTTTCTCTCCACGTTGGAGACAAAGAGAAAAAATAAACCATGCAAAAAGTTCAGCTAAAAAGAACGGGTCTAGTGTAAGCGCTTAATAGTCCGGGAACTAGTGAAGATTTTCCCTACGTAATTTGATACCGACTGAAAATTATTGTGCTGTTAGTCTGAGGCGTCGTCTACAATACACGGAGTAAGAAGAGTAAGAAATTGACCAATCACAGTCGATTATTCTTCTCACATTCGACTGTGATTGGTCAATTTCTTACTCTTACTTCTTACTCCGTGTATTGTAGACGACGCCTAATGAACCTTCTACAATAAGCTATTAATAATAAATCAGAAGTCAGAAACTAAAAATTGACCAATCACGTTCGTCAATTTTTAACTTCTGACTTCAGATTTATGAGTAATGGCTTATTATAGAAGGCCCATTAATCTAGATAGTGGAGAGGAGAAAAGTTAATGTCTGGCTGTTCGGATCGGTCACGATACGGAAACGCACTCCGTCAGAGTCGTTAAAAATCCCGATGCACAAACGTCATTTGATATCGCCTGAAACTGCTTTAGATAGTAGTGTGAACACCAAAAAGTAGTAACAATACCTTGCTGCGCAAGTCGCTCGGCTACGGGTCAAACATGTAATAAAATAAGGTGCCCTTACATTATTTGATACCGGATAATCTTTTTTTGAAGAATAAGTTTATAAGAAAGGGGTTTTCAGTCACCCATCAACGTTTTATAAACGTTATTTTAGTTATTAAAAATTTAGAAATTATGTGCCAATAATTTTATGTGAAAATGTCAATCTAATAGTCTTCCCTTGTATTTCTGAATTAGATTTTACAGATACTGCAGATATTGAACTCGATTTTGCAGATAATGGTATCAAATCACATAGGCTGCGTTCAACCTAAGCTCGCAACCATAGACATAATAAGAATAGATCGAGCGTGTCCTCTACTTTGGTATGAAGATCAGGGAAGAAAGGACAGAGCAGATATTAGACAGAAAGCAAGATATTCACACCTTACTTCCCTTCCCCACTCTTTCCTAATCAGAAAGAGAAAGCTACACGACATCCATTGTCCGTCCTTTTTTACCTAGTCTTCACGTTTCAAACCTCATGCTCGGTCTATTCTTATACAAAAACAAAATAAAGCATACAGCCACGACGCCAGGTAATATTTGCGCAAGTCGATTTATTAGATTACACTAACATATGAAATTAAACGTTTCGGTCACTATTTTTGACCATCACCAGTAATTGTATAACTAACATCAATTTTTACCATTACAAAATATATGTCGTGAAATAATCTTATTAATTTTAATTGATTTGTTACAATGAATTATTAAAATTGTCTGAGTCGCTTATTACAAACTATGTCTCGTTCTATACTCTTCAAAGGAATATAATTTTGATTCGTCCTGATTTTATAATAGTGTTCCAAAAATTATTATAAGAAGATCTCAATCAATCATCATATTATAAAAAATCAATTCCCATATTACAAAAAATTCACCATAGTAACTATATTAATTCTAACAAAAAGTTGATTTTGAAAAATATTAAAGAAACTTATAAATTCATATCAGACCATCCAAATTTATTAATTACTAGAGCGGATAAAAGAAATACGACGGTATTATTAGATGTTGATGAATATAGGGGAAAAATGCTTGATATATTATCTGATGTAGAAACTTATACAGAAGTAAATAAGAATCCGATAAATAGACGACTGGAAATCGCGCTTTTTTGCATAGATGGATGAGCAAGGGTTATATTGATCAAATTACTTATAAAAGATTGTACAATTCTAATGATATTTTATCGAGGTGTTATGGGCTCACAAAAGTACATGAGAGTGGCAACCCTCTAAGAATTATAGTGAGTTATATCAATAGTTAGTTTTCTCTTTTTGTTAGTTTCTTATCTAAAAGATATTTTGGAGAAGAGTTATTATAAGAACTTTGGTTATGTAAAAAACAGTTTTGATCTTGTGAGCAAACTTAATGGTATGCCTTTGGAAGAAAAGTATCAAATAGTTTCTTTCGATGTCGCACGATGTATACTAACATATCATTTGACTTAGTGATGAGAAGCATAGAGAAAAGATGGGATTATATTAGTAGTAACACGTCTATACCTGTTTGTGAATTTATGATAGCTGTATCCTTTATATTAGAATCTACCTTTTTTAAATTTGACGAACGTATTTTTAAGCAAATTTTTGGTCTTCCTATGGGATCGCCTCTTTCTTCTCCAATTGTTGCAAATTTAGTTTTGTAGGATCTGGAGAATGATATTTTTAATTCGCTGAGTATTTATATTCCATTTTATATTACCGATATGTTGACGATATAATCCTTGCTGCTTCAATAGACGATATAGATCAAATTTTGACTAAGCCCGGATCCTCATACAGGCAACAGCGCTTTGACACGCTAATTGGTGAAAAGCCGGTTGTGGGGGTAAAATTTACCCCCATCACCCGTTTTTCACCAATCAGCGTTCGGTGTCAAAGCGCTGTTGCCCGTATGAGGATCCGGGCTAAGTTTAATTCATATAGACAATTAGACAGAATTTTATTCCTATCTCATCCTAAATTCCATAAAAAAATATCATATCTTTGATCAATACATTGTGTAACAATGGGTACGCAAAAGAATTTTTATTCTCCATAATTAATGATAGATTAAAATCATTTTCGTTTAAAAATAATTTTGATAATATTAAAAACAGGAATCCGGTAAACGGTGACACATGCAAGAAAGAAAGATATTTTGTGGTACCATATATGAATAATGTGTCTGAAAAATTCAAAGTTATAGCAAAAAAATTTGATTTTAAAATTGCACATAAACCGATTAATAAATTAAACAAGATAATTAAAACGGGTAAAGACAAGCTGAAAAAAGACGAATTATCTAATGTGGTGTATGAGATTAATTGTGCTAATTACAATGTTTCTTATGTGCGACAGACGAAAAGACAACTTAACACGCGAATAAAAGAACATATTAATATAAAAAGGCTAATATAAAAAAGCCTGTAAATACTCTGTCTGTAATTTCTCAACACCAATTAGAAATGAATCATAAATTTAATTGGACTAATGTTAACATTTTAGATTGCGAACAGTCATTTTATAAAAGAATAATTGCTGAAATGATATATATAAAAAGACAAAAAGAGGGAATCTCTCCAATAAACAAAGTGACACTGAACGGTTCCCAGAGATTTTTCTTTCTATTATCAACAAATGTTCCCCCTCGAATTACATCTCCTTCTCCGAATAACTTTGTCTCCTTCCAAATAATACACATGTTAAAAAAAAATTTGTATAACTCCGATCTCTGTCTATTTATCGCTGTTAAGGGGATGCTAAACCGATTATCCAACTCAATAAAGGTCGATAGTACAGACTTTTTAAATTCCAAATTCGATAATAGTGGTGACATCTTTGATTTAGTTTTTACATTATATTATATAATAAATATCATTCTGTCTTACTCAAACGCATACATCTGTTCTTATCTAACATATGTCAGCACCATCTATCGCAAGACCGCGCAACTACTGCTACACGGAATTTCGGCTCTGTTGACAGTCCCAGTCTTCGCAAAGCATCTGTATACACGTATTTTCTATTCGGTGGAAATATTTCTTTTCTGGACTTTCAATCTTAGTTCGGGTGGCACCCAGTTGGACACGGCTCAATTGGACACGAACCACTCACAGCGCTTGATACTACAAAGCTCCTAAGCACCGGTCGTTGTGATTGGTGGTGTCCGATCGAGCCGTGATCAATTGGGATCACCCCTCTTAGTTCTACACACTCGGTATCGTTCCTTTCAATAATGTGACCTCAGCTGCACACTTATTTTCAAGATATGGACTCTAAAACTCTTATATCAAGTAAATATATATCTGAGTTGACAGCTGTACGAGCCAAAAGTAAGTGAATTTTTAACGAATCTTAAACTTTTTTTCGATTTTCTCATGAAATCCAGTGCAGCTGAGGTTCTGTTTGTGCGTACTTTAATTTAAGCAATAATACTTTTGCAATCCGTACATCCAATATAGAGATTTTTCATCGAATGGAAATGTGGTAAACCAGGAGGCTTTAGCATCGCCTTAACAAGGAAGGTTTTCTTTCCATGATCTAAATCATCATAATTTTGTAAGATGACACGATCGTTGCGGTGACTAATATAAGTATGTTATTTAACTTATACCATGCTGTTTGAATGTACTTTAGAATTTATATAATATCAATATCTTTATTTTAGACCGTATACGTGAGAAACACAATCAATACTAGAAATTTAAAATGCCTATTACGGTCGAAGCTGGATTTTCGTTGCTTAAATAATTCAATCTTGAATTACTAATATGCCTTGGTGGTCTAATGGCTTAGGACGCTCGTACGAAATACAAGAGATTCGGGTTCAAGTCCCGACCGAGGTAATATTTTTAGCAATAAATTTATTAACAGTTTTTAACATATTAACATCTTTATAATATATGATGCTTAATGGTAGCATCAAATTATTAAATTGCTTGTCAATTTAGTTCGCGATTACTAGAGTAGTTTTAATTGCGTTTATTTAGTCCGGAAAAATAATTCGGCGCGCAGTTTGAAAAAGACTACAATATGGTATATATGCAAGTACATATATAGTGTATATTAGTAATTCAAGATTGAATTATTTAAGCAACGAAGATCCAGTTTCGACCGTAATAGGCTTTTTAAATTTCTAGTATTGATTATATAATATCTGTCTGTTAAAATAGCTTTGGGAAGTTGTATTTATGCACACAACATTTCAAGAAGTTGAGATCTTATAATAATTTTTGGAATACTATTATAAAATCACGACGAATCAAAATTATATTCCTTTGAAGAGTACAGAATGAGACATAGTTTGTAATAAACGACTCAGACAATTTTTTAATAATTCATTGTAATAAATCAATTAAAATTAATAAGATTATTTCACGAGATATATTTTGTAATGGTAAAAATTGATGTTAGTTATACAATTACTGATGATGGCCAAAAATAGTGACCGAAACGTTTAATTTCATATGTTAGTGTAATCTAATAAATTGACTTGCGCAAATATTATCTGGCGTCGTGGCTGTATGCTTTATTTTGTTTTTGTTTTATAAAAATTTTAGCCACTTTCTTAATCTTAATTTTAGTTTATTCTTTATAGGCCTGTTCTTTTTGGCTGAACTTTTGTACCAGTTCATCTTTCTTCCTCTTCTTTCTTCCTGGTGAGAAAAGGAAGAAAAATGAACTGGTGCAAAAGTTTAGCCAAAAAGAACAGATCTATTATGTCTGTGCTCGCAACACTCGTGAGCATCGTTTGTCCTTGTTTGACATTTTATAAACAAGGATGAAATGATTCCATGAGCGTTGTGAACGTTAAGTGGAACGCAGCTATAGAAAGTCAGTACCTCCCAGACTATAATGTATACAAGTTCAGCCACATAAAACAGAGTTTGTACAAATAGTGCAAATAGTGCAAAGTCTATAAATAATCTAAAAATAGATAAATGATACTAAGCCTACATACGAAAATATTTCACACCATCATTGTCTTCATTATTAAGAATAATGGAATCATATAATATATTATAGAACCGTATATGTGATAACACAAACTATAGAAATCAAAGCTTTAAACGGTCTAGCTGGATCTTAATGCTTGTATGATTTTTATGTGAATTTATATACTACGTATGTAGTCCCCAGAAACGCGCGCCGAAATGATTTTTCGGTCTTGAAAACGCTAACTCTATTAAACTACCGCAGTAATATTACGAATATGCGAAGAATATTACTAAGGCTTCGGTAATCTAAAGGCTTAGGACGCTCGCACAGTATGCAAGAGATCCGGGTTCGACTCCCGGCCGAGGTAATATTTTTCGTAATAAGAATTAATTATTTACAGATTTTAGTATGTTATTCATCATTATTAAGATTGTTTCAAAGATGCGAATAAGCATCAAAAATTTGTTAAATTGCCAGTCAATTTAACTCGTGATATTACTGCGGTAGTTTAATAGAGTTAGCGTTTTCAAGACCGAAAAATCATATCGGCGCACGTTTCTGGGGACTACATACGTAGTATATAAATTCACATAAGAATCATATAAGCATTAAGATCCAGCTAGACCGTTTAAGGCTTTGATTTCTATAATAATGGAATCATATTAATCTTTCTATCTTCATCACACGAATCTAATATTTCTATATAAACAGTAGGTTTGTTTTTTATTGCTGAACTTTCTGAACGAATGTAATAAATGTATATTGTAGTGTTCTTTATTGCAAAATTTGTATCAATGGCTGTTCTTTATTGCAATGTAGGAAAATTCAGTGGCTGTACTAGATTGAGTCAGTACAAGCGGTGCAGGTCACTTAGAAGTGGCTGTATTCAGCGAAACACAACTCTTACATATATACATTATTAATAATATTGTCTAAATGTAATAATATATGTCATCTATATTTTTTACCATCATTATCTTTAAGATTGTGAAAATAGTGGAATTGCAATTACATCTTATTCATTAGATGAATTTAATAATTCTAACAATACATGAATCATGTCCATCATGACTGCACTATACGGTTTTTATTGCCTATTTATACTATGCTCTTGCTCAGTTCTAGTTCAGTTCAATTCTAGTACTATTCTAGTGCTGCAATAAAAAACAAACGTAATCTGGAACACCATTTTATCTCTCTTGTACTAGAATATTTTTTATTTCTTGCCTATACACTTCCTCGTCAGTTTTGAGGTCTGTTTTCTGAGGCTGAACAAGTGTACACTTTTGGAACTCAAAGTGAAATAGGTGTATGGTTGATATTTGTCGAAAGCAAGAAAGAGAGTTCTAGTGCAGTTTAGTGCAGAAACAGACCATTTATTTACACTAATTCAATTCAGTGCAAAGGTCTGTTTTCTGTGACTGAACTAGTTAGGTACAGTACCCTCCATAAATTTGGGAACACCCTACGTTTTACAGGAAAGCCATTACATTACAGCGATCTATACATGTTTTTGGTTTAAATACTTCGTAAGACGTCTAAATGACGATAAACATTTATCTAGAACACCTATAAGCTTGTACATGCCGAGAATATGTTGGAAAATTATTTAACAGCATCGAAGCGCTCAAGATTGAATTTCGCGCTTTGGTTTATTGTTTATATGTATATTGTCACTTGTTTGGCAATGTCATACTTGTGTTCGTTGTATATACAGGTCATTTAATTGTAGTTTAACGGTTTCTATAAAAGTTGTAAACTATTTAAGTCGCAAGTTAATTTTAGACTCCGTAAAAATTGAAAAATGGCCTCGAAGAATTCAGATTTCATATAAATCGCATTTTAATTAAAAGCACGTTAAATAGCGTTATTAAATTTTTAATTGAAAAAAGATGAATAAAAGTACATACATACAGCCATTGACAAAATTATTAGGCACCCTTGCTTTTTCTAAATTTTTCACAACTGAATGTGCATAAGCTCTCTATTTGCGTGTTGTTTTCATGCTACTGACTTTGTGAGAAGGTTAAGCAACTGAGGCATATAAGTTTCTTAGAGAAATGATAATATGTATAATACAAAACTGTTTAGTGTGCATTTCGACTTCGAATAATACGGACGTTATCAGTCTTGTTTCGAGCAATTGCTAGGCAATTCTTTATCTTATTATTGTTAACATATTATCCGAGATTTCAAAATATGCCTAAAACACGCGAGTTGAGTGAAGGAAAACGGGCTCAGATTATTGTGTTGCATTCCGTAGGATTATCTCAAGTGCAAATAGCAAAAAAAATAAAATGCTTCTGTTGCGCAGTTCAAACTACAATAAAAAGATACTAAACAGTTTAAATCCAGATCTGGAAGAGGAAGAAAACGAAAGACTACTGCCAGAGAAGATCGATATTTAAAGCAAAATGCTCTAAAAGATCGTCGGCAAACGGCAAAAGAATTAACTGCTGCGTTAAGAAGAAATTGTTACATAAATAAGGTGCCTAATAATTTTGTCAATGGCTGTATGTCCGTTATAGATAACATATGTCTTTTTTCAATTAAATAATTATTTACAAACCTATAAAATGTTGAATGTTCCCAAACTTATGCAGGGTACTGTATATCTGATATTTATTGAAAGCAAGAAAGAGAATTCTAGTGCAGTCCAGTGCAGGAAACAGACCACTAATGCAATCCTCATACGGGAATAAAAAAAACAAACCTTAAATTACACGAAAGAAAACTATGCATGGCTTCCAACAAGCGACAATGCAACACAGTGATCATGTCATCTTTGTTTAACATTAACAACAAGGATATATTGTGCCACACTGTATCATTTGTGTCACTTGTTGAAAGAAACTACAACTGATAAAGAATGTATGAATACATTATTTAACATATACTTATATATAATAAAAATAATATAAATGTGATGATACAACATACAAATGTAAAACAAAAAACAAAAAAAAAATACAAATATAACATAAATAATACAGAAATAACAATTAGATAAAAGGAAGCTCATGACAGTAAAAATTACATATTGCAACACATAAATTGTTAAAATATTTCAAGAATTTTATATATATATTATAAAATGTTTTTAAAAATATTTAATAATTTAATATGAATAAACCTAGAAAAAAAATTAAAGATTTTTTAAATTAAATATAACCTAGACTGCAATGGACCACTTTCGCCATCAGGAAGATCACGGCCCAAAATTTTACGAATGCTGCGATCGAGACCACGAAGTCCATCGCGGGCAACTTCTAACTGTGCTTCTAATCTGTCGGCTCCCCATAACTCTTGACAATCTAATTTCCTCATTAGAAACTTCTACACTTAATAACACAGAAAACTAATTCCTTCAACAAAGAACCGAAATAATATCGATACCAGAGTTGATCGGAGATCAGAGAAATTTTCTGATCTTGCAAATCGTGAATTGGACATAGAGATTTAATAAGAGTAGATGAACATTATTGACCTCTGTCATGCTTCCGGCACACCAGCGCGATGTTCGTCGCGCGCGACACGCTGGGCTGCGTTCGAAAACATCACCCGGGTGTCACCATGGGTGCGTTCCGTTACTCGCATGATGCGCATAATGCATCGTTTATCTTTGTTGCTCACCAAATGTTAAATAAGGACAATGGATGCATCATTCACATCATGCGCGATACGGAACGCACCTCATGTATCATCTTAAGCTGGAAACACAATAGACACAGGAAATAGGCACAGGCAACAGGAAATAACGAGCCGTCCAATCAGAGCTCTGGGATATCATACCGAACTTATACCCCAAAGCTCTGATTGGACGGCCCGTTATTCCCTGTTGCCTGTGCCTATTGCCTGTGTCTATTGTGTTTCCAGCTTTAGGGCCTGCGCACAGTAGAGGAACAAGAATTAGATATTAAGATTTCAACCTATCAGAAATCGTGTATTCCGATGTAATCAGTTTCTGATAGGTTGAAATCTTAATATCTAATTCCTGTTCCTCTATTGTGCGCAGGCCCTTATCCTTGTTTATAGCTGGAAACACATGGTCTGTTTTCTATTTCTGCACTAGACTGTTCTAGAACTCTCTTTCTCACTTTAAACAAATATCAAACATATATCTATCTCACTTTAAGTTCCAAAAGTGTACACTAGTTCAGCCACAGAAAACAAACCTACAATAGACACAGACAATAGGCACAGGCAACAGGGAATAACGAGCCGTCCAATCAGAGCTTTGGGGTATAAGTTCGATATTATATCCCAGAGCTCTGATTGGACGGCTCGTTATCCCCTGTTGCATGTGCCTATTGCCTGTGCTATTGTGTTTCCAGCTTAACACTGAGTGAACAATAAATATAATATGATACGCGAGGACACTCGGGTGATGTTTCCGAACGCAACTCTTGGTGCTTTCCATTTGATAACACAAGTCGATACAAATCGAAACAAGCGTCGTTCTATCTTTGTCACTCTCTGAATGTCAACAAGGATAGAACGACGCTTGTGTCGACTTGTGTCATCAAATGAAAGCACCCGCTATATCCAATTAGTGTACAGCTTTATGCTGGATTCACTCTGCATTCGAATTGCGTTGTACGACGCTCTGCAACCAATCAGAAAACAGGATTCCGATGATACGCAGAAAATCCATCGAAATCCTGTTTTCTGATTGGTTGCAGAGCGTCGTACGACGCATATCGGATGTAGAGTCCCTAGAGTAGAGAGCCTGGACATACGGGAATCCGCGTGATTGGTGCACGTGACTTGTGCTCTCACAATGCAGCACCAATACAGAACCTTGTTCAGTCAGCGCGAATGGGAGGAAGATTAGAATAGTACACATAACGTGAACTATAATGCTTATTGTTTTTAATTGAACTTTTTGCATTTCTCGCATTTCGGTTCATCTTTCCTCTTTTTATCTTCGCATTGTATGAAAAAGGTGGAAAGTTAAACCGTGCAAAAAATAAGGATGTTTCCGATTGACTTGATTAAGAGTTTTAGAGTCCATATCTTGAAAATAAGTGTGCAGCTGAGGTCACATTATTGAAAGGAACGATACCGAATGTGTAGAACTAAGAGGGGTGATCCCAATTGATCACGGCTCGATTGGACACCACCAATCACAGCGACCAGTGCTTAGGAGTTTTGTAGTCTTAAGCGCTGTGAGTGGCTCATGTCCAATTGAGCCGTGTCCAACTGGGTGCCACTCCGCGATGGAAAGGTGCCGGTTCCCCATGAGGCGTACTTTTCGAGTTGCGTAGATTACGAAAACCAATCGTAAATTCGTTTAGCATTTCTGTTAAAGCGTACAACAGAAATTCTAAACAGCAATTGGTTGCATTAGTTCCGCGTTTCTCTAAATTCCACGAAATACGCCCAATGTGAATGCCGGCTTTCAGAATGGCGTATTCGGGGTGATCCCGATTGATCACGGCTCGATTGGACACCACCAATCACAGCGACCAGTGCTTTGGAGCTTTGTAGTCTCAAGCGCTGTGAGTGACTCGTGTCCAGTTGAGCCGTGTCCAACTGGGTGCCACCCGGCGTATTCCAGTAAATAAAAAATAACCTATCTAGTAAATTACTAGAATACGCAGTTTACGCTTACGCAGGTTACGTCGCATGTGACGGCACCCTTAAGGCCCGTCTACAATACACGGAGTAAGAAGTAAGAGTAAGAAATTGACCAATCACAGTCGAATGTGAGAAGAATAATCGACTATGATTGGTCAATTTCTTACTCTTACTTCTTACTCCGTGTATTATAGACGGGCCTTTATGATTAAGGCCTTGGCACATAGAAAAACTTAAGACGTAAGACTTAAGCAGTAAGGAAATCAACATGTTGGATTCGCTAATGGTTACGTATGGTTTTATGCTGGATTTACACTGCATCCATCGGAATCTTGTTTTTTGATTGATTGCAGAGCGTTGTACGACGCAAATCGGATGCAGTGTGAATCCAGCATTACGGTCTCTGTTGCGATTGGTCGATTCGCTTACTGCTTAGGTCTTACACCTTAGATTTTTTTATGTGCCATTGCCTTTAAAGGCCCGTCTACAATACACGGAGTAAGAAGGAAGAGTAAGAAATTGATCAATCACAGTCGAATGTGAGAAGAATAATCGACTGTGATTGGTCAATTTCTTACTCTTAGTTCTTACTCCGTGTATTATAGACGGGCCTTTACGTGAGGTGTGTGCGGCAGCCCTTAAGCCTTGTGTCCACGATGCTAAAAATCGGTCCGAGACTTCGGATGATGTAAAGTCCTAGATTTATCAGAGAGGCGCAACCGGTGTTATGCATTCTTATTCGCTGTTGCAATCTAACCAATTGCGTGACTTGGCAGCCATTTATAGTACTAGTGACATATTTCTATTTCATTTTATCCTATACATTCTATCTCAATTATTCTACACGTCTTATGGCTCCGGTACACCAACGCGATGTTCGTCGCGCGCGACACGCGATATTCAATGAGAGTATACCTTTAGAATGAGAACATTGGTAAAGCTGTACACTCATTGGATATCGCGTATCGCGCGCGATGAACATCGCGCTGGTGTGCCGGAGGCATTAGGTGCATCCAGAAGCACGACCGCTTATTGAGCTCTTGTATCTGTTTGGTCTATATTTTTCGATCTAATGGAATATGCCAATCAGATGCAAGAGCTCACCGAGCGCTCAGTGAGCGATCGTGCTTCTGGATGCACCCATTATCTTGTTTGACATAGTTTAAAGGCAGTTTCATAGCATGTCGGCTATGTTTAGTACTCTCCTTAGCACCTTTGTCATACTGACTTAAGCCGGTTGCGCCTCTCTAATAAATCTAGGACTCTAGGATGAAGAAAGAATTGACCATTCGCAATGGTCACGTAATCAAATTGTTCAAATATGATTTGTTAATTTTTTCTCTGTCCGAGGTCTTGGATCGATTTCTAGCATCGTAGACATTTCGCTTTAGACACAGGCCCTACTCGTATCAAGCGCACGTTGTAAACTAGTCAAGTCGGTCGATCACGTTAGTCGGAATTGGTGAGACTAGTCCTAGATGGCAGTATTAAAAGACGATCATAATTCCTCTGTCGATGTAACTTCGTACTAACTAGTGTTGCAACTGGCAACGAGTCAAGATCGGGTGAGAGAAGTGATCAAAAAATGGCATCCGCGCCGATGTCGCACAATGAGGTTTCCCAGGAATTTTCTGTCAACAAACTTATCCGCGTTGGTTATTACGAGCTGGAAAAAACTATTGGTAAAGGAAATTTTGCCGTAGTAAAAATGGCCACCCACGTCGTAACAAAATCTAAGGTAAAAGACGCCGTTCAAATCTACAATTACAAACATGAAATCCGTCATTTTGTCGTTAATATCTTCTGAATTCTGAATATCTGTGTGAATACTTCTTCGATTTTTAGTATGTAATTACAAAGTTTAATGATTTCAATGTAATTATTTTTTGTAGCTATATTCAAGTAATTATAATTAATATTTAAAAAATATGTTTATTATTGTTAAGAAAGATTACTGTTGTTTTATTTAAAGTGTATAAATCATGTAAATTTTATAATTTTTTTATTCATATATTTGCACATTTAACATTCTGAGCGTATACATAATAATATATAGTATTACTAACAGAAATATTTTTTTTTCTGAAAATTGGTCTGCAGCTTAATAATTTTAAATTTGTGTCTATCTAAAAGATAATATATATCTTTTTTAATGGAAATGTCATTAATGAGAAAAAGAAAGAAAAAATAGGTGAGAAATGAATACTCTCAAAAGCTCACACATATACGTGGGAGAGGTTATATATTTATTGTATGTTCTAAATTAATTGGATTGAAAAATTATTAGATTTTACTGCTATTTTATTTCTATGACTTGATGTAACACGTTTGATTTTATACTGCTATGAGCATTATTATATGAATGTTATGTTACAAAAATATAAGAATTTACTAATATTTCATGTATTTGTATAAGATGAATACTAAGGGCGTTATTCATAGGGTGGTATTTATAGTCTGTTCTTATTTCAAGATTGCCTTAAGTAATGTCTTAAGACACTAATACGGCCTTCTGATTGGTTTGTGACTTTTTAAGACTGTACTTAAGACTGTTTTGAATATAAAATCTATGAATACCGGTCTAAAGCTGGTATTCATAGTCAATTCTTATATTTAAGGACCTTAGCAGAAAACTGACTTATAATCTTAGGACAATGTGTTATGATTTAAGTATTATGGCCCGTATTCAGAACGCGCTTTTATTGATAAAAGCGTATTTTTATCTCTGAAATTCTATAATATGCGTGATGTAAAGTATAGTATGTTAGCGTGCTAACATCGTTGTAAGCGCGTTCTGAATACGGACCTATGTCTTTAGTAACGCACAAGAACTATCTTATGACTTATATCTTAAAGGTGAATAAATACGAAGAGCCTTTTAAGATATAAGTTATAAAGCAGTTCTTGTGTGTTAGGATCTACAATAGGTGTTTTAAACCTTGAGTCGTAAGAAATTGACCAATTACAATCGAATTTGAGAAGAATAATCGACTATGATTCATTCATTTCTTATGGCTCAAGGTTTAAAACTCTATGGTAGATCCGGGGTTACTAAAAACCTAAGACTTAAGTCATAAGACACTGTCTTTAAGATTATCGGGCCTTCTACAATAAGCCGCAAGTCAAAACGTCAGAAGTCTTAACCAAGTTGTTCAAGTTGGCTGTTGACCAACTTCACCGATTATGACTTAAGATCGCTTAGAACTTGTGACTTGTGATTTATTGTAGAAGGCCCATATAACTCAGCCTTTCTGTTACAGTCCTAAGATTGTCTTAAGTATAGTCTTAAGATGTCATAAGCCAATCAGAGGACCACATTAGCATCTTAAGACATTACTTAAGACAGTCTTAAAATAAGAGGATTATGAGTACAGGCCCAAGGTCTGATTGCATTAATGTTACTCTCTCTTAAACTTTAAGTGAAGCTTAAAAATCTCTCTTTCTTTTTTAAAAGCCAATAGAGAGACAGAAAGGGAGAGAGTTCTAAGCCACGCTTAAAATTAAAGTAACGTTGGTGAAATCTAGGGCCTAAGTATTCTAAAAGGTTTTAAAGAGTGATTTCTCACACAAATTCAAGATGATAACTTTATATGATTATGTCCGAAACGATTCAAAGATATAGGATATAAAATTAGAAGAAAAAGTTTTGTTATTTTTTCTTTAATTTCGAAACTACTTGGGTTATTTTAATGAAACTTTAAACATAAAGTTTCAGATATATGATCATATAAAGTTTTCTTTTTGAATTTGTGTGAGGAATCGTCCTTTAAAGTTTCTAGACTACTTAATGCCCATTCTGTATATAGATTGTCCCATTTTTAATGACGACCTTCAATATTTTTTGAATAGTACATTTTACAGAAAAAAGTTTCAGATAAAAATGGTTTCGAGGGGACATATTTTGGTTAAATTATTTTCCAGTAGCCTAGAAAGATATGAAGATTACCTTCACCTTTTTTGAATGGAATTATATGATTTTTTGGTTACGTAATATGATTCCTCTAATTATATTGCACATAAAAATATTAAGGTAGAGATGTAAAAAACCAATAGTTTACTAGATATTTTATACTTTATTGTGACACATATTAATATGAAGTATTAAATATCATGTAAATTGTTAATTTTTTTACAATTGTACTTTAATAACTTTGAATAGAATAATGATGTGAATCAGTTGGGGTGTAAAGAAAACACATAGTTGCTTATTTAAAAAAATTATCCATTTTGCTTACATGTTTGTTTTAAAATAACTATGTGTTTTCTTTACATCAATTGATTCATCTCATTACTCTGTTCATAAAAGTATTAACATTTATTTATCAAAAAATTAATAATTTATGAGATATTTAATATTTTATGTCAATATGTGCCAGAATAAAACATAAACTGTTGTTTTGAATATTTCTGCCTTAATATTTTTAGATACAGAATAATTAAAAGATGACGTTTGAAGTATAGGAATTTCAATCAGGGTTGGCAAAAGTCCACATTTTTTGGATAAAGTCCATGCCAGTGGTAAAAATCGGTCTTTTCTATTAAAAATAATCAAATAAATAGATTTGATTATTTTGAGTAAAAATACATTAAGAGGAAGACATAAGGG
>NW_017300337.1:146662-148417 GCF_001594075.2 Trachymyrmex cornetzi
CTGTATGGGCTTGCTTTGAATCTTGTACAGTTGACAACATTATTAAGCAGAAATGTATTGCTTGTGGAACATTAGTTAGTGGAAAAGCTCCACGACTGAAACAACATCTTCAAAAGTGTAGTAAGTTTGAAAAGAACGATGATGGTAATTCAAGTAAAAGTGAATCAGACAGGAAGAGTGAAATGAATAAATCAAGTAAAAGAAGAGAGATGCATCGATACCGAATCACCTTCATGTTCTTATATTTTAAAGCAGCAGTTTTATAGTTTTTTATTCCAGTGGATAAACTCCAGACCGGTAAAATCCAGAATTTACCCTTGTTTTTTCCACCCACTGGATTTTTCCTGCTAACCCTGATCTCAATAATTTTACAAAGATTTTGAAATGTAAAATAGTAGCGATAATTTTATTATACTGAAGAGGACTTGACGTGAAAAGGTCGAAACGTCTGTATGTATGTACACATAATTGTTAGTCTACAATAAACATAAATATTGTATAGCATAAACAACAAGCGTGGCTCCTTTGCCTTATTACAATTTGATTATTTGAATTTTATTCGTTGGAGCCTATTACATTATTTTTAATTTTAAATGTAATTTGAAGAATTATATTATGTAAAAATGACATGATAGAGTGCGAGCGTGGCAAGAGCGCGGGCGCGGCAAAAGCGCGAGCGTGACATGACAGATAGTGTACTGGTCTATCATGCCAGAGGTCCCGAGTTTGATTCCAGTAGGAACCAAAATATTTACGCTCGTGTCTCCTCTTGGAAAAGGCTGGCAATCTCCCGAGAGTATCCTTGTCCACAGAAATACCTCGAAAAATCCGCCATTCGGAACCGGTATTTAAAATTGTAGATCCCATATGCTCGTGGCAATTAAATAATTAGAATGTGCACCACAAGCATATGAGAGGTGTAACAGGCCAAAGGCCTAACATAAGAAGAAGAAGAAATGATTTCATTAAAAAAATGCAGGAAAGTATATCTTTTTGGCGTCTTTCCCTAGAAGGAAAACGATGTGATCAAAATGCATCTCCTTCGAAACATTTTTCTCTAAACTGTACTATTCAAGAGATATTTATTTATCATTTTGAAATGAGACACCCTGTATATACCCAGTTCGAGAAACAATATGATCTACTTGCATTTTTAAATAGAATTTAGATTTTTTTTAAAGTAAATTGATTTCTTTTACTAATTGCGTAAAAAAAATTATACAGATCCTGAATCCATGAAGAAATGCAAGTCGTGTTTGTGTTATCATCAGAGAAGCTTGAAAATTGCTAAAATCAATTTTTTAAAATTATGACTTTTTATTCAGTTTAGTGTGATATCTCTTTCATTTAAGATCTAAATCCTCTTCTTAACTCTCCGCGAACCAGGTGGAGTGACATATTTCAGCAAGATGAATTTTTATAACTTTTTAAAAAGTACAGCGCGTATGTTATCGGTTTTATGCAACTGAAGAGTGCGTTGTTACTAATATACCCGATGAATACAAAAATTTGTGATTGAGCTTCAAATTATATTCAAAATTTTCACATGAATATATGATCACAAAAAAATGTAATCATATATTCATACAAAAAAAATTTTGGGTTTTTAAAAAATATTTATTCACAAATAATTATGAATATTTAACGAGTATTCATATTTATTCAAACAAAATATAAACTGAAAAAGAAAGCTCTAATAAGCAATCGTTACCCCTTAACTATAACCGGCACTGTGATGACTTTAAGTAAAAAAAA
>NW_017300337.1:148712-152360 GCF_001594075.2 Trachymyrmex cornetzi
TGTCGTCATTTTGTAAAAATGGAAAAAATTGAATATCGCACTTATAATTAAATTCTTGCATTTGAAAGGCAATACGTTTACGCAAATTAAAGCCGAGTTGGACACTGTTTACGGGGACTCTGCCCCATCATTTGCCACCGTGAAAAGATAGGTAGTTGAATTTAAACGTGGTCGTGGCAATTAAACACCAGCTTAGCTGATGATGAGCGTTCGGGACGGCCAACAACTGCGACCATCACCGATAACATCGAAGAAATTCATTAAATGATAATAGACAACCGTCGAATTTAGATTAGGGAGATAGCAGAGGCTGTTGGCATATCAAAAGAACGTGTTTGTCATATATTGACTGAAGAATTAGACATGCGTAAGTTAACCGCGCGTTGGGTGCTGCGCTTGCTCACTCTGGATCAAAAACGCATTCGAATGAACATTTCTAAGGCCCTATTGGAGCGGTTTAAGCGAAACGAGTCGGATTTTTGCGTCGATTAATAACGGTTGATAAAACTTGGGTCCACCACTTCACTCCTGAAACGAAAGAACAATCAAAACAGTGGATTGCGAAGGGTGAACCTGCTCCGAAGAAAGTGAAGACGGTTTTATCGGCAGGAAAGGTGATGGCGACTGTTTTTTGGGACCGTCATGGAATTGTGTTGATCGACTATCTTGAAAAAGGTAAAAAAACAATAACAGGGACGTACTACGTATCATTGCTTGACAAGCTGAAGGCAGAAATTGAGAAAAAACGACCGCATTTGAAAAAGAAGAAAGTGCTGTTCATCAAGATAACGCATCGTCTCACACTTCGGCGGTCGCTATGGCAAAAATTCATGAATTGCGGTTCGAATTAATTGACCATCCATCGTATTCACCAGATCTGGTCCCCAGCGACTTTTTTCTGTTTTCTAGGCTCAAAGTTTGGCTCGGAGGACAGAAATTTTCATCGAACGAGGAGGTCATCGCATTCGTAAACGCCTATTTTGCAAAGCAAGCTCAGTATTATTTGAATGGTTTAAAGGGGTGGGAGCATCGCTGGAAAAAATGTATCGACTTAAAAGAAGACTATGTGGAAAAATAAAATTAAATTTGATCGAAAAATTACTTGTTTCTATGTTAGGCTCAAAACTTTTCAGATGACCCTCGTAGTTCCAGTTACATCACAGTAATGTTATAAACATTTTATAAGATATCTTGGGCAGGTCCTTCATTATGGTCTGTGGCCATTAAATTTCGAGATATATTATTTATTCCCAATAAAAATGTCTGTTTAACCTATAGGTTAAACAAGGACGCATTTCGTATAAGATCATATAGATCGCGAATTAAGCACACGGTGTAATCGTAGCCATTGATTTTATAGATTTGTTTTTTCTTGCAGGCTTGCAAGCTTTGTGCAGATAATACAGAATAAAAGTGAATACGAAACGAAAATATTTGTAATCATATTCAAAAAATATTCATTCAAATGGAATAAAAAAGTATTTATTCGTTTCTTGATGAATAAAAAATAAGTGTATTCGAATGAGTATTTTTATTTATTTTTTATTTATTTATTCGAGTATTAGGTGTATTCATCGGACACACTAGTTGTTACCAATTATACTAAATTATAGTATATTTATGATGAAATATAGGGTATGAGATATATCACATATGATTCATGTTGATTTTCCACCTGGTTCGCGGAGGGTTAAATATATTGTATACAATTATGAAAAAGAAATGATATGAATAATTGTTTATCACACTTATATTTCGTTTGTAATAATTTTTTTTGAGAGTTCTGAATAGATTTCCAATAGTTCCAGAATTCCTGATAAGTTTAAGAAATAGTTCCGGCTATTAAAGCCATAAAAACGCGATTTAAAAAATGGGGGGCTAACTTCAAGCAGCCTCCCATTTTCGAAAAAAATCATTTTTTTTAGAATTATGGATAGATTTTGAATAGTTCCAGAGTTCCTGATAGGTTTAAGAAATAGTTCCATTTGAGAAAGTAAAAAAAAAACGTCATTGAAAAACCCGAAATTGACATCTAAAAAACAGCCATAACTTTGAAAGTATTCTCTACACAATTTTCTCGTTAAGATATTTAATGTAATCTTTACACAATTTTCTCATTAAGATATTTTATAGAACCCTGCGGGGGCTACCCAGAACTCTCGACAGAACTGTCAGAACTCTTAAAAAAATTGCTTGCTCTTCTAAATTGGAAAATGGACACCTAAAATCGCTCGTAACTTTTTCAGTTCAAATTTTACGGATTTTCGTCATTAAGATTTTGGACAGAACTCTGCGGGGTCTACCCAGAATTCTCGGCATAACTGTTAGAACTCTTCAAAAAATTTTTTGCTTGGACATGAAAAAGTTACGTGCGATTATAGGTGTCCATTTTCTAATTTAGAAGAGGAAAAATTTTTTGAAGAGTTCTGACAGTTCTGTCGAGAGTTCTCGGTAGTCTCCGCCGAGTTCTGTCGAAAATTCTAATGACGAAAATCCGTAAAATTTAAACTGAAAAAGTTATGAGCGATTTTAGGTGTACGTTTTCTAATTTAGAAGAGCAAAAAATTTTTTGAAGAGTTCTGACAGTACAGTTCTGTCGACAGTTCTGGGTAGCCCCCGCAGAGTTCTGTCGAAAATCTTAATGACGATAATCCGTTGAATTTAAACTGAAAAAGTTACGAGGGATTACAGGTGTCCAGTTTCTAATTTAGAACAGCAAAAAATTTTTTTGAAAATTTCAGACAGTTCTGTCGAGAGTTCTTTATAGCCCCCGCAGAGTTCTGTCGAAAATCCTAATGACGAAAATCTGTAAAATTTGAAATGAAAAAATTGTGAGCGATTATATGTGTCCATTTTCGAATTTAGACGAGCAAAAATTTTTTGAAGAGTTCTGACAGTTCTGTCGAGAGTTTTGGGTAGCCCCCGCAGGGTTCTATAAAATATCTTAATGAGAAAATTGTGTAAAGATAATATTTTCAAAGTTATGGCTGTTTTTTAGGTGTCAATTTCGGGTTTTTCAATGACGTTTTTTTTTTACTTTCTCGAAGGGAACTATTTCTTAAACCTATCAGGAACGCTGGAACTATTCAAAATCTATCCAGAACTCGAAAAAAAATGATTTTTTTTCGAAAATGGGGGGCTGCATGAAGCCCCCCCATTTTTTAAATCGCGTTTTTATGGCTTTAATAGCCGGAACTATTTCTTAAATTTATCAGGAACTCTGGAACTATTGGAAATCTATTTAGAACTCTCAAAAAAAATTATTTTTTTTAATAATGGGGGGCTAGATTCACACAGGGGTCACTATTATCGAATTTGGAATTTAAAAAAGTCTGTACTATCGATTTCGATCAAGTTCGGCCGCAGTGTTGTTAGATGAGCCCCCTTTTAGCGCATGCGTATTGGAGTATAGCATCAATGCTGTACTAATGTCGAACTTATAAAGGTTCTTTAAGGCCCTATTTTGACGTTTCTGTAAAAATTATATCATTTTTTGTTTTTTTTGTTATTATTTAATATTAAAAATCGAAATCAGTAAAAAAAAATCAATAGGGTATGTGAAGTTAGCACCCCAACTATAGTACTCAGGAGTTCTGAATAGAGTTCCCGTTTCTTTTTGACGAGACAAAGAGTTCTATATAATTTATA
>NW_017300337.1:155064-168495 GCF_001594075.2 Trachymyrmex cornetzi
CGACATTAGTACAGCATTGATGCTATACTCCAATACGCATGCGCTAAAAGGGGGCTCATCTAACAACTAAAATATACTTATACTTATAAAATATACTTATATAAATAAGTATAAATATGTTTTCACTGATATATGGATTATTACTATTTTATATTATAATCTATATTGTTATTGAATGCAATGAAATAAAATTAATCCAATTTTATTATAATATAATATAATTTATTTTAATATAATGTAATTTTATTATAATATAATTTTATAGATACGTTTTCAAAATATTCTACATTTACCCATGAATTGAGACACTACAGAGCCTTAGCTAATTCATCATTTTTTTACAAATTTTTGATTTACAAAATTTTGATTTTTTTTTACAAAAATTTGTAAAAAAATCAATATTTGCGAGATTATTGAAATCAAGACGAGATTTATTTTCGATCTTGATAACGAGATCAAGACAAGAATTAATTTTTCAATATTTTTGCGAGACAAGACAATATTTTGAAAAATATCTGACGACGCGAATATTACACGCTACGGTTGGAAACGGTTCAAAGACTCACCATTCAAAAATTATTAACACCTCAACATTTTGCTATTAACATTTTCGACTCAGTTTTTCATGAGGAATATGTACATGCCGGCTTCTTCGGTTGTTCTAGATCACTCTGTTTACAGAGTGTTTAAAAAGTCCCAGACTCCTTAAATATCTTGAAAAGTAAGCATTTTTCGGAAAAATGTTTTATACAAAAATTGTATAGTTTAAAATGATTTATTTACTGATCTTATCAGTTTGATCTTGGGTGGTGCCACTAAGGTCACATCAAGGTCAAATTGATTTTTTAAACGAAACACTATTTTTGATTTCAGAAGCTAATTATAATATTAAGCTGGTGTCAGGAGCTTTTCGAAACACTATAATAAAACCAATTTTTTCCCAATATATTTAATTTTTCAGTTACTGCAATCTTAAATCTCATTAACGTGTACATAAATAACACAGGCTTACAAAAAATATTTCTTTTTTGATCCAGAAAGGTGTATATCTCCGTTTTTGGCATGCTAACCAAATCCGTAGCCCAAATTACTCCATCACGTTAGGTTTCCGAGATATTCCTACCTAAATGTGCCAAAAAGATCAATTTCGGGCATTTTTAGATTAAAATTTCTCGTAAACCTGATGTAATGAGGAAATATGGGCTGCAAATTCGAATTCAGCATGAAAAAATCTACGATTATAAATGGCTTAACATAGCAAAATAAAAAAAAAATCGCCCGTTTGTAACACTGAGTTCAGCTAAAGCCGATGAACGTACTTGCAATAACTCTTTTTTTTATTTATTTTACTGTGTTGACCTATTTATAATTACAGGTGATTTTCGTAGATTTTTTTCATGCTGAATTCGAATCTGTTGTTCATATTTCTCCATCACATCAGATTTACGAGAAATTTTAATAAAAAAGATGCCCGAAATATATCTTTTTGGCATCTTTAGTTTGGAATATCTCGAAAACCTGACGTGATAGAGCAATTTGGGCTATGGATTTAGTTTTTGCATTCTAAATCTTCAGGATTACATACTGCCGTTTCTGGGTCAAAATTCATATCGGTCTGTGTAATCTTTTCAGTTATAGAAAATTTAAATTTTATTCACCAGAGTGGACATTAAAGATTAATAAAATTTAAGAACGTTTCTAACAGTGTACAACTAAACCTGTTAAACGGCAAGAAACATGTAAAAAAGAACCTCGGTCAAATATGTCATTTTTAAAATGTTTATACGTGTAAAATAATATATCTAGATTTACAATGTAGCGGCTATCTACCCGAGTTTACACTGTAACTCTAAGGCCGCGGTCCGATTCATGCTCACAACGCTTAAAAATCATGTTGTCCTTGTTTGTCAAATGTTAAACGAAGACAAACGATGCTCATGAGCGGTGGCAGCATGAATCGGACCATGGCCTAAGTATACACGCATGAACATGTCAAAAAATAATATTACGGCAAAATGTAGCATAAAACGACACAATAACTTCGACAAAGTATGTTTCAAAGCGTAAGTAGAAACATCGTGTAATAAAGCAAGTGGAAAGGTATCGTGACTATCAGCGTACGCTTTACGTAGTAATTAATTACGTCGCTTAACATATCTAATTGTGTTAAAATGTATTTAATATCATCATATTTAATCATGTAAAAATAACATGTACGATAAGAAATGTGTAAGGAAATCTTTAACTAAAATAACATTCTTGGATAGAGTAGGCGCGATGCGACGAAACATATAAGATTATGCCAGGTGACGAAAAGTCATCTTTACCCTCAGCAGCGCGCCGCCACTGTTTAGTGAGGCCGTGTTACAAATTCGCGCGGCACGGCGTTATCGCGCATTGGTTTAGATATTTTATTTTTTAATTCGAAACTACAACGAATGTCTCAAAATGATATGACTTTTTTGTTCCTCTTGACCCCTTCTACGCCCGCAATGCGGCACCTATTCCATTTCTGAGACACCCATATGTGGTCATGTCAAGGTCGACTTAACTTTTTTAAATGGGAACGCATATCTTTTATTGCATATTTTTATAGCTGTCGTCAAGACGTTTTCGAAATACTGGAGGTTGCACGGTCGGATTTACACCCCTTTGTGGTGTTCGATTAAGGTCTGCGACCGTGCGACTTCCACGCAGTACATCTTGGGTAATGCTAATGTCAACGGTAGGGCCGTAGCAGAAAGGCTGACTTATAATCTTAAGACAGTCTTATGACTTAAGTCTTATGTCTTTAGTAAGTCCTATATCTACAATAGGTGTTTTAAAAGACAATATAAAGAAATATAGGACATATAAGAGTCAACGTAATTAATTTTAAATGCAAACACTATAATATATAAAATGTATAAATTCTATAAAGAACACATTGTAAAACACAACATAACACATTACATGTTTTGGCTTTTGGATTGACCCATCCTCAGATAAAACAAAATTCACAACCTTACAATCCATTTCCATCGTCATAGAAAAATCGTGATGAAAGTTATCTAATTTATATAGCGATATTGATGAATGCCTCACGGAGACCATGAATTACTTGCAAGCGATTTACTAACTGATTGTTCGGAATTTCATGATATTCTAATTAAAGAAATTTGTTAACCAATAAATAAAAATAAAAAATAATTAATAAAATTAAAATCTGAATAAAATAAAAATCTGTTAAAATGTTCTTTATTTTTAAATTCTGTAAAACCAAGCAAAAACATCATCTCAATAAAAACACTCATCAACGTGATCGCAGTTATCATTTCTTAAGAAGATATACTTCGTCAAATTCATCATAAAATCCTGTAAGATATAAGAGGTAGTATACCAGTCAGATAGTAATAATACGTAATACACAGTCACTGTATTAAAACCTTGATAATCAGTAAAGATCGAATCTTCCAGAAAGAATTTTTTGAAAGATATGTTAACGGTAAGCATGACTGTCACTATCTGAGCGGCAATTAATAGATTGACAAAACGACTAGATAAGAACAATGTCAAATTTTGTTTATAATCGATGTATACGCTTTGTGAAGGCCTTCCGTGTCTGTTTGGAGATTGAGATTGTTTTTTTACTTTTTAATATTTAACATTTCAGAAATTAAGCGTTTATTATAACATGGCTCTTTATCTAGTATCTGGATGTTATTCCAGTCAAAATCATGTGTCGTCTGCAGTCTATGTTCGGTGATTACAGAACGGGTAGATGTATTCCAATGAATATGATTACGGTGTTCTGTAATTCTGTGTTTGAAGTCTTAAGCCGTAAGAAATTAACCAACTACAATCGAATGCGAGGAGAATAATTGATTGTGATTCGTCCATTTCTTATGGCTTAAGGCTTATAAATCTATTGTAGATCCGGGGTAACGCACAAGAACTGTCTTATGTTTAATGGGCCTCCTACAATAAGCCATTAATCATAAATCAGAAGTCAGAAGTTAAAAATTGACGACTGTGATTAGTCAATTCTTCTGACTTCTGATTTATGACTAGTGGCTTATTGTAAAAGGCCTATTAAATTCGTATTTAATACACCTTTAAGACAAAAGTCATAAGCATTTCGTATTTATACACCTTTAAGACACAAGTCATAAGATAGTTCTTGTGCGTTACTAAAGACATAAGACTTAAGGGGATCCTAAAGCAAAGCTTGAACTCCGACGAAATCACTAGATGTCGCGCCGCGCGCCGCACATCGACATGTTTTTTTATACTACCACAGCAATATCTCACGCAGACTATGATACACGCAGTCACACATACGTGTCAATTTTCGTACAACGAATTCGTCGCGATAAAGCGTCTAAATCTAATTCTAAGAACTCGACGTTGTATGTTCGTGCAATATTACGTGTTTGGGAACTATTATTTCGTACGTTCGGGTTGCAAAGCTTTCATATCAAGCAAATGTTGTCACGATTTGACAGCTGAGACGCCATGTTATACTAAGAAATGGTAAAAAATATATCGATTTCGAAATTTTTGATCATTCTCAGCGTGGACTCCACTTCACAAACGCGTATACTTTAATCCTGGAAAAGGATTTTCCAATCCGTGAAAGAGAAAAAGAGTATTTGTTATACAAAAATTATACGTGTTTAGTCGGTAATACAGACGTCTTTAGGATCCCCTTAAGTTTAAGTCATAAGACACTTTCTTAAAGTTATAAGTCAGCTTTCTGCTAAGGCTCGTACTGAAATATTGAAGTCCCATAATTCAGAAAGACTCAACTAATAAGGGTTTGTAACCAGTGTTTCTAAAACGCTTTAAGGTGAATTACAACAATATGCAATAAAAGATATGAGTTTCCATTTAAAATTCAAATCGACCTTGATATGTCCTTCACAACGCCATCCAAGGTCAATCGCATATGCTCATGTAATGCATTACTCGATGCCCATCAACTTCTGTCTGAAACATTTTTCAAAATAATTCCATTAAATGGGAAACGGGGTGGTTTGAAACACTCGATGCGTACGTACGTGCGTGCGGATGGGCGAACCGACCCGCTCTTGGATTTAGATGCCAACTTTCTTGGCAATTCTACAGGTTAAAAAAGAAATTTCGTTTTCGGCGATTTTTCCATATTGGCCTTTTCGAGTTGTTAAGTTTCAGACGCGCTTTGGATGGCGTAGATTAGCTGTTTTATTAGTATGCTTCGCAAACAGTACGACAGATCTCACATCCTTCGATTTCCAATGCGAGTATCTAACCTCATGTGCCACATCTACTGCTTGCGAAGCATGTTAATGAAATGATTTAATAAATGGCGATCGATGTCGAATATATCATTTTTGTCATTATCATTTCTTGGCTTAGATAACAAATGCCAATGTATAATTTCATTTCCATTCGATCCCCTTTTGTTAAATATTAATTTATTATTAATGTTAATTATAAACAGAGATCGATGAAAAAGAAGTCGCTTTTTTATCATTATTTTCTAACTTAGTTAACAAATACGAGCGTAAAATTTTGTTTCCATCCGATCTTCTTTTGTTAAACATTAAGTTATAAACAAATGGAGACTGAAGTCGATTAGATCGCTTTGTCATTATCATTTCCTAGCTTAGTTAACAAGTGATACAAGTACAGTGTATAATTTCGTTTCCATTCGATCTCCTTTTGTTATGTATTAAGTTATAAATAAATAAAGATCGATAACGAATAAATCGCTTTTTTCGTTGTAAAGATGAACATGGTTGATCTCGTCGCTATGCATACCTTCCAATAAGTTTATAAGTTAAATGTAAAATACTTCGAAATGTTTATAACCTTAAGCGAACTTAATCGAATCTATTTATATATTACATCATTATAACCTCACTTGCGCTTCGGAAGACGCACGCACCCACGCACGCACGTCTACGTTCACATCTATGCACGTAATATGCATACAACATGAGGCTTATCAGCACCTCTCGCAAGTCCATTGGTGCTAGATTTCGGCTTGCGCTACCGCTTGGTGGGAGTGTGGATAGATGCCAATAGTTAATAGTTATAGCTGAGTACATGGGCTTATAGCTATCTGCAACTACCCCCACTCTCTTCCCGCACGTGTTGCCAAGTGGTAACGCAAGCCGGAATCTGGCACCATTGCTCGTAAGCTTTTGCAACCTAATGTGCAAACATATAAGAAACTCGACTCCTTATTGGCTAAAATTGGGTTGACGATAATGGCGATGTTAAATCATAAAATTTTCTTAAATTATAAAATTTTTTAAAATCATTTTTAGATGTTGACTTTGTGTCGCAAAATCTCCGCTCATAGGGCACGTGGAGAAAAAGTAAATGCACTTATTATGTCGGAGTGGAAGCATATAGAAATTATTCAGCTTAGCTGTTATTGAGATCTGATAACCTCGGCTCGTCGCAATTCGTTGGCTTGCGTAAAATAACACTCGATCTCGTACTAATATGTCGCTGCACTTGTCTTAGCGCTGAGACACTGCCGTGTCTCATAATGGACAAAATACAGACGACCGCTTATCATCCGGAAAGCAACGGAGCTTTTGAGCGCATCGAACATTAACAGAACATTTTCGCCACGAAAAAAATCTGATAGATTGGGATGAGTCGATACTACGCGGTCTAAACATTTAATACTATTGCATGTATCGACTCGATGATACACCGTTCGAATTAGACAAGGGAGCATCAAGCTACTTTACTATTGTCCCTAGTCATCCCACTGAAACCGTCTTACACTTACGATGATTACGCACAAGAATTAGTAGAATGATTCCAAGTTGCAAATCAAACCGCAAGAGAACACTTAAAAAAAGAAAAGGAAAAAGCGAAATAATATGGAAAGCAAAAGAAATAAAATTTAAAGTAGAATAAAGTATTCTTATTCAATGAAACGCTACATCGCGGATGGTCGAAAAAATTAGACGTGCTTTGGACCGGATCCTATACGATTTTAGAGAAAAATTTTGATATTAACTATACTATCTACATAACTAAAATAGGGCGGAAAAAGCTTCTAACGCTACTTAATCTTATGAAACTATAATGTTGTACACTAAAAAGTTATAAATAAAAACTCATCAGTAAAAGTAGAATTCGCATTCTATAGAGATAGGAAGAAAAAAAAGGGGTCCTCGTACAATATAATTAATTAACAGCACTTACAAATAGTCCTTAATTAAAGAGAAAAAAACAGTACACATATACACACAAAAACGAAAAGCAATAGTTACTTAAGATCCTCGGAACAAGATCGTCCTACAGTCAGAGGATCATCGCCGCGGTCTCCATCCCGGCCATGACAACGCCTGATCGCGAATATGTGAATGGTATGAATTTCGGAGCAAAGTCTTCCTCTATTGTCCTTAAATTTTCCAAAAAATATCGCCCGTAACCACCCTATCTACACCTCTAAACAGCCTCGCGCAACCTTCAGGTGGAGGCTTAGCTACAATAAGAGCATCCGCGAACTTGTGATCAGGTTCTTCTGTTTCGAAACAATCCAGAAAAGTCCTATGAGGCGGAAATGAAACCTCGAAATATTTTCGTATGTCAAATTAACCACACGGCGAAAAAAACGCAATTGACGAGAGTGCATGTAATGAATCCAACGAACCCCTATAGGAAAAGGTAACAGTCGTGAAAGATTGTGACACAGCGAGCACCTCTAGCGAAATATAATATGATAGCGTCTAAAAATAAAATTAGCTGTAAGATTCTTGTTATTTAAAATTAGCTCGTTGCGTACAGGCGAACAAACGGGTAGAACAAAGAAATAAAACGAGAAGACAATTTAAAATAACAAAGAATTAATTAATGCTGTTATTGCGTTACAAAATTACGGTACGGTAGGAATAACGCTAAGGACTATTGGAGGATCCAAGCATATAAACACTGTACAAAATACAAAGCTTTGTTCATCATCCAGGGATATACTTTGAAAAATAGAAAACTTGCATCAAGTGGAATCAACTTGGAAATTAATAATTAAAATAAACATCACTTCGTTGATCGACAAGATTAATACAATTGCAAGGGTATGTGCAAAAAAACATAGCAAACACAATGAAAAAATTGAGAGAACAATTAATAGCAAACATACAGCATATGAATATACAAGAACATTTGATGTAATTAGTGCGATACTATTCGACTTATGCTTATTTCACATTGGACGTGATGAACGACGATTAATATCCAATGAAAGTTCTGCTTTTTAGCACGTGATGTAAAGCAGAGCTTTTATTGGATATCGCTCATCGCTCATCGTTCATCGTATCCAGAGTGCAGTAGGTATTAATACGTGACGCGGATGATATTCTATTTAGTTGCGATAAAAGAGGAAATATTAAATCCTGGATTATAACACCCATCGATACTATAATAGAAAGTCAGAAGTAAATTTATAATTGAAAGGTTCTTTTTGTTTAAAATAAGAGTAAACGAGTGGCTGAAAATGGAAAAAATAGTTATTATCAGCGCCTATTGTAACATAGTAAATATATTTATCATTTTAAAATTTCCTTTAATTTGTTCACTCCCAAAATATAAATTATTAAATGTGTAACGATGCACCCCCAGAAATGCATCGTTCCCGGCAATACCAACTCGCCGGATGCCGCTACGGTGACCCCCGGTCACCGTACGCGATGAGAGCGCGGTGCGCTCGAAATCTTTTTAAGAACGCAAACACAATTTCAGGCCGCGCGAACTCGCAAGTCCGCGAAACTCGAACGTCGCCGAACGACGTCGAGCGCCGCAGCTCTCGCTCGTATTGTTCCACGCCGAGAGTCACCGAATGATTCCGGAACAATACGAGCGGGAGCAACAATTTAGTATAAAAGCGCGGCGAGAGGAGATTCCGCGCTATTTGCTCCTGATCCTGATCCTAGTACACCGACCGACTCCTAGATCCGACATCCGAAGCAATACCGCGGTGGTAAGGGTGTTCTCTGCCACTACCGGCATTTACCGGTCAGTTATTGCACTCAACTCCGCTCTCCGACTCACCGCTCCTAGCAGGCTCCTCGAACCGTCTCGCTGCACCGCGGCGGTAGGGCTCGCCCTGCCTCTGTCGGCCGTTTCCGACCAGCTGCAGCGACCGCTCCGAGAGCCTTACAACGAGGCGACCGAGCCGAGAGTTCTGCTCATCCGTGATACGTGACCGGCTTCGACGAGAACCAGGGGGTAGGCATTTGCCCGCCTCCGTCGGACGCTTCCGACAGTCGAAGTCGTACCGTATCACGCGTGCACGCAGAAAGCGCACCTTTCGGGGCGCCGTATCGCTCCTCGCGTTGCGACGCGTCGCGCATATCACACGTGTTCACGGTGTAAGCCCGCGTCCCGCATACCGCGCGTCACCGAGCGAAGCACGCGACCACGATTCGCACGGCGAATCGCGCCCGCCGCACACACACACACACACACACACACACACACGTGTTACGCATACACACCGCACACTCACAACGACACAGACTCTGTATACACACGCAAACACCGCCGGCAGCAAATATCAGTCGCGACGACTGGTATCGCACACACACACGCACACATACACATACACGCACTCTGTATCTATACAACAGAATATAGCATCGTTCTTATTTCTCAAAACCGTATTCGGCTTCATTCATACCGCCTTGTCTCTCTCCTCCTGACCGAACCTCTTTGCGACCCTGGCCGCAGCCCGTGACCGACGAGCTACGTCCGCGCAAAGTAAGGTTGTTTCAAATGTAATCCCATTACCTGTTCTAGATCACGAAAACGTATTTATGTCAATGGAGGTAAATAACTCATTAATGGTTGTAAACATAGAAAGACATATCTGTGCAATAATTTTGCGAATTGAATTACAAAAATGATAATTAACACAGAATACTTGTGTTCTCATAGTTTGCTAATACACTGTATAAATAACGACTTTATCTGCGAAATTGAAATGTATTTAGAAACAAATATAAAGATTATAATATAAAATACACAACGTCAAATTGCATTACATGAATAGTCTTAAGTAATTCATACTCTTGGTTATATTCAGTATCAACGAAACAAATAAATTATGATTTAATGTAAAGATCACGGAGAAATAAAGAAAATGACTGAAACAGGCAAAAGCTAGAAAACAATTGCAAACTGGTAACATCAGACCCATTAATAAAAGTTCCGATATTCAGTGCAGAAAATCTAGTGCACGTAACGTATATTGTATATATTCCGTTCAACGAGAGAATGACTTCGGATCGGACGAGAATTCGTCCGTTTTGCGCAGGTCTTCACAGCGTTGTATAGCGTTACACCGCTTCCTATACGTAAACCGAGGTCATTCTTTCGTTGAACAGAGTATAGTTTCAGCACTGGCAGTGAATATCGGAACGCATCCAAAATCTAAGAAAACATTGCATGAAGCGAACATAGATGCATATTTGCCAGAATACAATATTTTATTGTTATAAACTTCATAAAGTAAAACGAACACAGAGGAACAAATAAAATTAAAGGATTATCCAAGATCCCTAGGAATTAAAAAATTTAGAAGTCAAATTAAATAAAACAAATGAAAATAAAATTCTATTCTTTTAACTAAAATACTTTATTCCAACGGCAACAAGCGGATTTACCACGTTTATAGTAATAGTAATAATAATTGTAATAATAATAGTAATAATAATATCCACATTAAAAAAAACGGAGCAAATCTAAGAAACTGTATCGCTAGATTTAGATGCAGACAATTACTACGTTTACACGGCACGCTTTACGGCTGAAGTTATAACATCGATGTTATGAAACTGGCCAATTATAGCTGTTCCTCTGAAGAATGGAATGACTGTGATTGGTCAGTTTCGTAACATCGATGTTATAACGGCGTAAAGCGTGCCGTGTAAACGTAGTAAATGAACTATAGAATCGAAGCCTTACACGGTCTAGCTGGATCTTAATGCTTGTATGATTCTTATGTGAATTTATATACTACGTATGTAGTCCCACAGAAACGCGCGCCGAAAAATTTCCGGTCTTGAAACGCTAACTCTACTAAACTACCGCAGTAATATCACGAGTTAAATTGACTAGCAATTTAACAAATTTTTGATGCTTATTCGCATCTTCGAAACGATCTTAATAATGATAAATAATATATTAAAATCTGTAAATAATTAATTCTCTCTTATTGCGAAAAAATATTACCTCGGCCGGGAGTCGAACCCTGATCTCTTGCAATCCGTGCGAGCGTCCTGAGCCTTTAGACTACCGAGGCCTTAGTAATATTCTTCGCAATAATTGGCATATGAAGGAACAACGTCTCTTTAGGATCATGTTCTGGATAACATTTGTTAAAATCAAAACCAATGGAGGTTATACCTCTTATTTTCATTTTTACGTAAAAATGAATTTTTAGTGCAAAAATGAAAATAAGAGGAATAATCTCCAATGGCCTTGATCTTAACAAATATTATCCAGGACATGATTCTGAACAATATTCAAGAGGTTTTAGCCGTTGGATACCTTGCGTAATGCTAATACCGGAGATACTGTAACTTTCAAGCCTTATAATTCGAAAAGTATTTAATGAAAAAATATTTTATTATAATGTTTTGAAAAGCTCTTGAAATAAGCTATAAGACTATGTAATAAAAAGAGGGGCTCCTGTTTAAAAAATTCAACTTGACCGTCATATGACCTTGTAGACTCCACTAAAAATCCTTTTATCATCAGTTAGGTAGATTTTTTTAAGTCCTACAACTTTGCTTTTATATATTTTTCACTATAGTTGATTCGATTATTTTAGCGTTTCCAGACTTTTTGAAGACCCTATATATGTAGATCTTCCTAATATTCTTATAGTATTTCATGATCCAACTTGTGTTAGATGTAAACAAACCATTAATTTTGAAATCCATCGTTTATTAGAAACAAAACAAATTTCGTTGTAGAG
This sequence comes from Trachymyrmex cornetzi, assembly GCF_001594075.2. Classification (NCBI taxonomy): domain Eukaryota; kingdom Metazoa; phylum Arthropoda; class Insecta; order Hymenoptera; family Formicidae; genus Trachymyrmex; species Trachymyrmex cornetzi. Next base: position 167,030 of record NW_017300337.1, read on the forward strand.
CGTTTAAACGATCTATTTTATTATTTTTGGAAGGTTTTCCAAGATTTCCTGGATAAATAAGCATTATTTCATGAATGTACGGATTTCCAAAATGACAATTGCATAGGTTTTAAAGGTGTCGGTTCAGGGCCAATTTTGGCCATTTTTACACTCCCTCCTTTGTAAAAGGGGAAATAATTTTGTAATAGTGTTGAAAAAAAAAATACTACAAGTGAATGTCTTTTAAAAGTCCTTCGTGGTCTACCAATCTGCGCTTCTTATAGGTCTTAATCCTTTAGGCAAATTGAATCCAGAAAATTTCCTTTGTTGGGCTGGAAGATACGAAATGTTTATGGAAAAATGGGATAATACTTTCTGATTATGTTGCATGTTTATTGGAATTCATATTTTGCAGTCATTATGTTGTAAAAGGCACGATTACCAAATATCAATAATAAAAATGAGAGTAAATATTTACCTTTACACAGCCAACTCAAAATGACTCTAATGTCATTAAAATTGACCATCGAAAAGGTCAAAGTCATCAACCTTTTCTGTTGTTGTTCATTGAAAAGTTATTAACAAATCAATTTTAATAGTATATAATTTTTGGGCATAAGATATATATTTTATTATATAGTCTATGTGTGTACTCTGCTATATAATTTACGTAACGCTTTTCTTTTATGCTAATAAAATGGGATAAAGTAGACATTTTACTTGAAGCGACTCCTCCCCACACTAGGGATGTTCGACTTTCCGCCCGAAGCAAGGTCTATCCTACCTCTTCTCTGCCCAGGAATATCCGATTTTCCGTGCGAAGCAAGGTCTACCCCATCTCCCCCTCCTCTGTCTAGGGACATTCAACTTTCCACGGGAAGTGAGGTTTACCTCACCTCTCCCCCTGCCTACATAGAACAAAATTTAGGACCCTGACAGTACCAGGTGGCACCCAGTTGGACACGGCTCAATTGGACACGAGCCACTCACAGCGCTTGAGACTACAAAGCTCCTAAGCACCGGTCGCTGTGATTGGTGGTGTCCAATCGAGCCGTGGTCAATCGGGATCACCCCACAGTACCAATGTTCGAGCGAATTCAGTTCGATGAGAGATCGAACCTGTACAAAACAAACGAAGAGAGGGGGAATTCTAAACTGGGGTGCATTCCGAATATAAGTCCAGACAACAACTTTGATAATTATGGAGATGAGGGGAGCCAGCCCCGATGACCTTGACCTTGACATATGTTGTCAAGGTTATGACCCTGAGTGACCTCCAACAAGTTTCAAGGCCATTCTCCATAAGACGCAGAACGCGGGTTGCAGGTCGTAAAACTAGAAACTAACCTAACGTATTTTAGTTATGATATGATTGTAGGACGCAGAACGCAGGACGCAGAAAGTTAGGTCAACTTCAACTTTCGCGTCCTGCGTCCTGCGTCCTACAATCATATCATAACTAAAATACGTTAGGTTAGTTTCTAGTT